>NC_090225.1:1217500-1517500 GCF_024489055.1 Chanodichthys erythropterus | reverse complement strand
GGGTGCATGGTGTCTCCCCAGTGTTAATGCAGTTACTCCTGGGTGCAAATCATCAGACGAGATCCTGGTGAAGAACGCACAGAATCTACTCCAGACAGTTATCCAAGGAGTAAGAGCTGCAGAGACTGCTTGCATCAGGGTAAGAGAAATTGAAAAAGATTTCCTCCAAATAAGCCTGATGCATAACACCAGGGAATGAGTAAAAAGTACTGGTGTCTATCTTCTCTTGTATGCTATTTGGCCTGATCAACTTCAATTTTAAATGGCTTTCTTATTTTACAGGGTTTGAAACAACCTGAGCCAAACTCTGAAGCAGCGAGAGCAGCAGCGTTCTGTTTCCAGTGGAAAAAGAGTCTCCTTATCCACCGAGCTCAAGAACAGCTCAACCCTGAAACTGATGATTTGGGCCTACGTAGGACCTCCCAGCATTCGGCGGCTCCCAGCCTCGCTCCACCCATCAACGTGTTAGATAATTACAAATGAGTAAACACAAAATAAAGGGTCTTAATTTTTGCCTGACTTTTGGTTTTTTTCTGTTATTGTTAGTGAGACACAGTGAATGAGATATCACATTCATTTATCTTTTTTTTAGCCTTCCACACCAATGTTAAAAAAGCACAAGAGACTACACACGTGCTTCATGACAAATTTTCAAAAATATTTATTCAGAGGCCATAAAAATAACACTAATACATGGGCACTGCTTGTCCAAAATGTGCACAAATGCAAAGATAAAACATTTTCAATATCACATTATAGTCGAAATTGCATGCCTGATCACATTTATAAATCATTTACTGCAATACTTCAACATAATTTCTTATACATGTATACGTTCAGACATATAAAATTAAGCACAGAAAAAGGACATAAATACAAAAAATATGAACTTGCATTCCTAATGTACTAAATATATACATATGAAATCTATAAATGGAAAAAAATATGTTGAGGAATATATATATATATATACACACACACACACACACCAATCAGGCATAATTCACCTGTCATTGCTCATAATGTTATGCCTGATTGGTATATATGCATTCAGTAATTTTGAGGATTTGAATCTTACACTCTGTCCTTTTTTATGTTCTTTTTCAACATTGCCTAATTTTTAATATTATAAGTCTGAATCACACATTTTTGGAGATAGACTAAGTATTAGAAGCATGGTAAATGATTTAGAAATAAGAGAAGGTGTGCAATTTGTACCTTGAAACCATTTTGTTTTTGCACTGAGCATTTTTATTTCATGGTCTCTAAATAAACATTTTTAATTTCTATCTCAAAAGTAATTATAAAGTAAAGCAAAACAAATAAAATGCATTAAGCAGAAGGCTTCAACAATGACTGAAGTCAACACTGGCATCAGAATCACAATTCATTTTTATTTTAGACAATGAATTTAAAAAAAAAAAAGAGGAAAGTGACTGCTGTGTTTAAATTCCCTTACTAGCATTTCAGTTAATGGTAAAAGAACACAAAAGCAATTCAGCATTTTTTGTGGAAAAAAATACATAAACAAATACAATAAAATTATCTACACACACACACAAAAATAAAACAATGACAATAAAAAAAGATGAAAAATGCCTCGTGTTAAAAAAGAAACCATTTACAATAGAGATTCTCTGAAAGGAACCTCATACGTTAACCATATTCCTCACCAAAATCACAACTGCCAACTTTGATGGAAAAGCACATTTGAGATAAATGAGACATAGAAGTCCTGCTATATTACAGTGTTTATATATGCTTTCTATGTAGTAATGTGATAAATACTGTGGGAATTTAGCAAAAATGTATATTTTTAATAGATTTATGTATTACACAGTACTACAAATATGAATACTATAAGCCACACATCCCTTTTAACCTTCTCTAGCGACAGAACCATGGTATCACTGATATTACACTCTGCTTACCAAAGTGTCAATATACCAGATATCATTTTTACTTAAAATGCCTCTTGAGCAAATAAAGTCAGTCTAATGAATGCACAAGGGCCAAAAGAAAAATATCTCTGCTTAGACCATGATGCAGCAGTGGAGAATATATGTACAAACAAATATAAATAAATAGAAAAGCTTCATATACATGCAGGGTGAATACAAAGAACAGATGTACAGATACAGTATACATGAGCTATATTCAGTGTAAGTGTGTTTACTGACAGAACGGAGAGGCTGTAGGGTCAAAGGTTTTAAAGACATCCCTCAGGGGCCTGTCTTTCTTCTTACTGTCTTTGTCCTCCTCATCCTCTTGCGGAGTCCCACCGGCAGAGCCCACAGGTCTGTTCTGCCGTGGGTCAGTGTAAGCAGGCCGTATCAGTCCTGCTAGTGCCTGGATGGGCAAGTTGTGCACAGCGGGAGCTGCCACCCGGACTGGCGAGCACGGAGACGCTGGCATTACGGTAGGCACAGGAGGAGGAGGGTTTGGCGTACAGCCACTTGTGTTGTTCTCAGAGTCATCAACTGGACTTTTTTCATCTTTTTCCATCTCTGTTCCCTGTGGTGGGGAGCTTTGGAGCTTCACAGAAGGCTTTAGGATACTCGGCTTTTTAGGGTGGTCCTCGCTTTCACGTTTCGGGGAAAGTAAGCTGTGATTGCGGGGATCATATAAACTGATCCCGCCTAACAGCGTGGTTGGGCTCTCAAGACCCGCACCTATGGAAGATGCCAGACGGGGAGCATATGGGGGCAACTTCTCCGAATCGGGCTTAGCGGAAGCGGCAACAGATTGGTTTGAGGATCCACGCTGTAGCCGTGGATCTCCTCCTCCAGACGGACTCTCCCTCACACCTGGTAGCTTGGAGTCCAGGCTGCCAGATCGGCTGATTCTGGGATCAAGAGTCTTGTGAGTACGTGGGTCCAAGGGCTTGTCCGGAGGGTGGTGGCGAGAATCTACTGTCCTACCAGGAGGGCTGCCGAGTCGACCAACACCCTCCTTGAAGCGGGCAGCTGCGAGACGTGGATCAGGAGGAGACAGAGTTGCTGATGGAGGGTGATCTGGTGGGGAGGAAAGGCTACGGTTTAGTTGAGCATCTGCTATTAAAGGTGGGAGCGGAAGGTTTATGGAGTGCTCCTGTTTGGGAACCAACGAAGGAATGAGGTCCTCTGGAGCCCACACCACAGTTTGAGCAAAGGCCGGACGCTGGAGGAGAATATCCACCCGGATGTGACTGAACTGCTTGATCTGACAGCGAGGGTCTCGAAGCGTGGCTCCAGGACTGGGATCCAATGGGATCAAGGCTGCTCTTTCCCTTAGCTCTCTCTCAAACTCCTCATCATCCTCTCCAGCGGGCGGTTTGTGGGACGTGGAGGGGTTTTGGTGGCGATGAGGATCAGGTTTGGAAGCATCCATAGGTTTCATCTTGCGTGGGTCTCTGGCAAGCCTGGGATCCCCGACACCATCTCCAGTGTCTTTCCTGGGATCTGGGGGTCGCTGACGTGGGTCAGCTTTTACTCGAGGATCGCCGGGCAAAGATCGCTCCTTCTGGAGTCTAGGGTCGGCTGGTGCCATGATAGGCTGGTTTTTCAGCATTTCATTCTGCTTCTTTAGAGAATTAAGGATGGCTGTTACACCACTGCCCTCTTCCTCATCACTGGAGTACCAATTAGGGGTTTCATCTAATAAACAGAAATTATATTAGAATATGAGCTTTTAAACCGGAACCAAGAACTCATATTTTAAACCATCTTTGCTAGTTTATTACTATCCAACACTGGTTTGACTGTATAAACAGAGTCTCCGCAACAGCATTAAGCAACAGATTGAAGCGCTCATCTGTGTGAAGAAAGCACAGTGTGCACGAGTGCCAAGAGCGCCACTGACAGCGGCAATGAACACTCCCAGAGCCAGATCGCCTCTTATTTAACACAAATGAACAAATTGCTAATCAACTGGAGATGTTTATTTTGTATTAGATGCATCTGTGCCACGAGATGTTTCAAAAAGTGGTGGGGACAACATTGACCCTGGCAAAAAGTGGTGGGAACATGTCCCACCTGTAAATTACGCCTATGGTCATGATGATGTTTAACGTCCCCGACAATCTCTGTAGTCCCATTTAGCCACTTGTTAGCAACTTACTTTTTCAAGACACATAAAAACTTTTTTAAAACATCACAAGTGGGGTATTACTGATGTATTTTGTCATATAATAAAACGTGAAATTATCCAGAGCTTGTGTTAACCACAGACCTTATTTCAGACATTTAACCAAAAACCCATTGATTTCAGGACAAAAAACTAACTTTTTCCCCATTCCCGGGACTCATTCCTACAGCACGCTATTGCTCAAGGTTAAAGCAATACTGTTTCAAAAAGTTTGACATCCTTCTCTAACCTTTCTCTCTGTTGGGAGGTGCAGACCCTGGTCCTTCGTCCCTGTGAGAGTCAGAGTCTTGCTTGTTTTGGTTTAGATGTAAAAGCAAAACCTTCTGTACAGCTGGAAGGAAGTCCTGCATCCCACTGGAATCAGTGTTACCATGTGGCTGGGAGTCCTGGATGGGCCCGTCATCTGTTGGTACAACAGAGAAAAAGGGCATCAATACTAGTCTTGTATTTTAAGCTTTAGAAGCATCTATTAATGGAAGCAAACTTTTTAATGCTAAATGAAGACCTACCCCCTTGGGCCAGAGACTGGCTGCTAAACAAATTCTTGAAGAACTCAGAGGGCATCTGGCCCATGCTTTGGAAAGGCATTTTCATTTGCATGTCAGGCACAGGTTGAAATGGAGCCCCCTGCTGATTCACTGGAGGATGGTTCATGTGCTGCATGTTGCCGTGGAAAGCAGGAGGCTGACCTGGAGGAGGCATTGGAGAGCACTGACCAAAGCCTTGGGGTGGAGGTTGGCCTGGAGGGCTTTGGGGCATTCCTGGACCTGTGAACGGAAGGGGAGGGCTCCTTATGGAACCTGGATGAGGGGGATGGGAAGGATTGGGTGGAGAAGACATCATATTTCCAGCCTGCATATCCTCAGGGCTACTGCCAAACTGTGGACCACCTTGAAACTGTCCAGCAGGGGGAGATGTACTGTTGTAGAAATTGGGCCTGCAATAGCAAGATATGATGACAGTATTTCAGTGAAACTCATTTGGGCTATTGGGGGGAAAATGTTTGTAAGCTTCTATCATTTTGAATATGCATGCCAACAAAGCAGTTTGACTTGCAAAAAATAGGTGGGAATCCACTATTCATTATGACTTTATGGCTGATGAATAAGAGTATGAAAAAAAGCTAAATGGCAATGCTAAGGCTGGTTATATCACAGACTAAATGTAAACTTGACCAAATATTCTGGGTGTAAACAGAGTTAAGAGGAATCCGTCAATAAATGCCAATAGTACCTTAGAGCAATCTTCTGTGCCAAGTCCACAGTAGGCTGAACTTTGATCTCAAACAGAGAGGGGATCTTCTTGCCTCCATCCGGGGGACTTCCAGGACCAGGGGTGGGTAACAAACCAACTCCGGGAGGAGGTTTAGGCAGTGGGGCAATTCCTTGTTTTCTCAGATCTTCTAACTCCATTTCATCTTCATTGACAGTTTCCTCATCTGTATTTAGGATCTAAAATGTGCAACATGCTTTATTCATTGAATATGACATAAAATATTTCCAAGAATGGAAAATTTGCACATATTGTTGGTTGGTGGCATAAATTGCTTGGACTACTCTTGCAAGTTAGTCATCTAATTGTTCTCTGTCAGTTACATAAAGTAGATTGGTCTAAGTACCTGAAAAGTAAGACTTTTTACCCCTCATTGGTCAGACTAGTTCTTAAAGTCCCCTTGTGTTTAAAATCAAGCTTTTAATGTTGTTTATATGTCTATGTGGTGCTTTTAATATACTTTAAGACAAACCATGTGCAAATTCATAAGTCAACACCATTGCTGAGTATTTTCTCCCTATCACTGCAGTGGAAAAAGAGTCTCAAACCCCAAAAATCGCTGAAGTCTGTGATGTCACAAACTAACTGGTGGTCCGACTCTGAGATGAAGAACGGGAATATGGTTTGTGTAACATTAGCAACACATTATTAGCTGTTTGATAACGTAGTCAAGCAAAACGCTGATCATATTACTTACCGTTAAAATTCTTAGGAATCAGTGTACTTTAAATATGCAAGTATTTAAGTGCAAGTATTTGTACAGAAACTGAATGTTAAGTCACAAGTTAGCCCATACCTTGTCCAAAAGTTCCTTGGTTACATCGGTTAAAGGCTCATGGGAAAACTTGCAGTTGTCTCCTTGATAACACTTTGCTCCGGTGTGAAAGAACTTGCAAGGATACTCACTTACACTTAAAGGTCAAGGTCCAAAACAAGGTAAATACAAGAGAAAACGCTAAAGACATGTAAAGATTATCTCTCACAGTTAATCTATAAAAAACTCTTCCAAGAGATGTTTAGAAAGGATATTGTGCATGTATATACAGATATCTCCTTTGGTACAGTATCCCTGCACATAAAACTTGCAGAGTTCTTTCTTCTTCTCTGGAACAACATTATCATGTTCAAATTTGCACTGGTCCCCCTGTGAAGCAATTTGAATAAAAGATTATTAAAATATTAATAATTATTAAAATATTAATAAAATGAAATGTTTGTGTGATGTATTTGTATTATAGTTTTGTAATAAGCTTACTTTGATGCATCGACCCTCAAGGAAATATTTACAAATGTGCCTCCCATTGTGTTCAACCGTATGTTGATTAATGAATTCCTGGCTCATGATTGGACGCTTCTTCTGGAAACTGGGCGGACCTTTAGATTCCTGCTATAAGAACAATGAAGACAGTAAACATGAGTGCCCTGAGATCATACTGGTGATGGTCCAATCAAAAATGAGAAATTCTTACCCCGTCTCCTCCACCCTGCTCTCCTCCTCGTCCACGCCCTCTGCCCCAGTTCTTGCCCTTTTGTTTCTTATTTTTGTTGGGCATTCCTCGTCCCCTGCCAATGGCACCACGACCTCTACCACGCTGCCCACCAACTATACAACAAGTAAAAGAAAAAGTTAACCACACAGAATAAGAATAAGCCACATTAAATGTAAGATTGTTGGGCCTTCAATGCAGACCTCTTTAATATTTCGAAGTAAACAAACATACACTGCTGCTGTTGTTGTTTTTGTTGTCCCTTCATAATTGGTCTCTTGGCCTGGTCTTTAGGTGGCCCTCCTCTGCCATGCCCAGATGACTCTTTAGCATGTTTGTATTTAGACAACTCCTCTGAGAAATCGTCCTCGTCATCATAGTCATACTTTTCTTCACTGTAGTCACTGTATTTGTCCAAATCGCTGTTCTTGTGCTGCATTGATCTCGGTTTAATGGGTTCATTTTCCCGCTAGAATCATGGATAGAAAGGGAAATTAATTAAGTGAAATTTTAAACAGTACCCAAAACCCTGAACTCACCTGTGCCAACTCTCCGTCATGGTCACGATATGTTCCTTTGCTCTTTTTGCTCTTAGGTCTGTCTAGACGCTCGTGATCTGAGTCATAGCTGTCCGAGCTAGAGCCACTAGATGGAGAGTGATGCTGAATTGGAAAAACATTGGGAAAAAAAGCATATAAGAAAAGGTAAAAACAATCGACATTTGCCAAAAAAAACCCCCACAATGATAGATTACCTTTTGTCGGTCTCGTCTCCTTCTCTTCGAACGACGCTTTTCTTTAATTTTCCTGTGTCGCTTTCGGGAATGCCGGTGCGACTTGTCATCTTTTTCTCTCTCTTTTTCCTTATCTTTGTCTTTCTCTGCCTCTTCAGACTCTTCCTTAGTTTCCTTCACTTCTTCTATGCTTATGCCTTCATCATCTATTTCTCCGTCCTCCAATTCACCATCCTCCCTGTAAGACCAAAACAAACATATGTGAGCATGCAAAATGAGTCAGTAGTAATCAATGGTATTTGATAAGGCAAGCAACAATACAAAGTTCTGTCATGAAACTCTAGATGGCACAGGCTAATAAGTCCTTTAACTCAACCTGCTCATAGTGGTTCCTGCTGTATCAGTAGCTAATGAGCTTGCATGCTGGACCTTCAAATACTTTGATAGCATTGCCTTAGCAATGTACAGCGCTTCAGAAACCCTCCACCTTCCCCAGCTCCACCTGTATAGATCTGCTATGGGTTATTCATGTACGCCATATTGTACAGCAGCAGCATCTCTTACTTGCTCACAGCAGTGTGTCATACATACAACATTGTCATACCCATTACCATGCCAAACACTCATGACAGATCTACTAAAATAGCTCATACTGAAGAGTTAGGAGTTTGTTATGAAGTATTAAAGAATTGGGCCAAAAAGCATCCACCCACAATGCTCAAGCAACCATCCTAGAAACTGCATAGCAATGCACTGGCAAACACCCACAACACCATAGTATTGTGTTGTCGAGTTTTACATGGGCAAACAACATTTTCTTAAGTACATATAAAACTACAAAAAATCATATGCTGGATACGAACAATACAATTTTTTGTTGTCTTTTTTGGATACGTTTAAAAATAAATAAATCTTTTGGGTAATTCTAGAGTCACATAATCATGGGGCATAAACTTTCCTCTCAATTTCCCAATGCAACATGAATGGAGAACTCTTATTGGATCAAAACCAAAATGGACGTGAATGTTTGTTTTGCCAGTTGTCAAATTCCCAACAGTTTCTCAGCGAGTGAGAACAAGGACACAATAACACTGAGACTCTGAAAGTCTCAGTTTTAGATAAAGAAGGCCATGAAACTGTAGAAAGAAACCAAGTTCTATGGGAATTTTACATGTCTGGGTTAAACAAAGCTAAATAAATGGGCTTTACATACAGTGACTTAGAATGGAACATGCAACTTTAGTGTGTTTAGAAACACACAGTGAGAAAATGTTTGTAAATGGGAGGATGTGGTCACTATGTATGTGAGATTAGTGGTTTGATGACAAACTTGGGTCGTCTGTGTTGAACTTGGAGGGCAAAAACAAGTGGAAATGGATGCAAAACTCAATAATGATTACAGTATTTAAAACACACTGCACTTCTTCAATATTAAACATATGACCATTGAACTCATGGCTAAATTTAGATGCATACACAGAGATACAAGGTGCTGTAAAAGTGATCTGAAAAGCAGCTGGCATGGTTTGGAGTTGCAATGAGACTTTTTTGCACGTGGATGTCGTCAAGGCCAAGCCAGCAATCTTTTTATTCAATAATGCATGCTTTATCACTGTTGGCCAACTGAAGTGCAACTATATTAATGAGATTTAAATGCAACCGAAACAGGGTCAGAAATTATTTAGGAATCAGGACAAAAAAAACGCCCTAGATATTTAAAAATGGGGGCATTTGATAATAACATTTGATAAAAACGGGAAAACACATAGTGTGTTGTGCTATAACAATCATGATAATGAATCAAGACAAGGAATGCATGAAATAAAATAATTTTTAGGTAAAACTTTCCTCGCCCATTGCAACATGGATAGATCAGCGAACTCTAATTGGATTAAAGCCAATTGGGATGTGAATGTTTCAATGAACTTCATTTCTGACAATGAATTTTGACAAAAGGTGTTATAAACATTATGATGATTAATTGTGCGAAATAAGACCAGGAATGCATTAAAGAAAATAATTATTGGGTAAAAACTTTCCTTGCCCATTGCAACATGGATGGAACAGATCAGCGAACTCTAATTGGATTAAAACCACTTGGGATGTGAATGTTTCAATGAACTTCATTTCTGACAATGAAATTTGACAAATATGGATAAAATATGTTATAAACATTATGATGATGAATCCAGGAATGCATTAAAGGAAATAATTTTTTGGTTAAAAACTTTCCTCGCCCATTGCAACATGGATGGATCAGCGAACTCTAAATGGATTAAAGCCAATTGGGATGTGAATGTTTCAATGAACTTAATTTCTGACAATGAAATATGACAACTTTTGACAAAATGTTATAAACATTATGATGATGAATTGTGCTAAATAAGACAAGGAATGCATTAAAGAAAATAATTTTTTGGGGTAAAAACTTTCCTCGCCCATTGCAACATGGATGAATCAGCGAACTCTAATTGGATTAAAGCCAATTGGGATGTGAATGTTTCAATGAACTTAATTTCTGACAATGAAATATGACAACTTTTGACAAAATGTTATAAACATTATGATGATGAATTGTGCTAAATAAGACAAGGAATGCATTAAAGAAAATAATTTTTTGGGGTAAAAACTTTCCTCGCCCATTGCAACATGGATGGATCAGCGAACTCTAATTGGATTAAAGCCAATTGGGATGTGAATGTTTCAATGAACTTCATTTCTGACAATGACATTTGACAAAATATGTTATAAACACTGTGATGATGAATCCAGGAATGCGTTAAATAAACTGGGTCAATTTTCATGTAAAGTTATAAACTTATGACAGACTCGTGCCAACCTGACCTGGTTGACAATTACAACAGCTCAACATGGCTTACAACACAGTCCTGTCACGAATCCCTAACCAGACATGTTTTCCTTTCCCAGGTGGGCGGGGCGTTCCGATGGAACGTGAGTGGGCGGGGCACCACACGCATCTATTTACATATATTTTCAACAGCCTTGAAACGACTTAACGTTACTGTAATAATATCCAGCCTTCTACAAAAACCTCAAAATCAGCTATATAAGAGCGCAAAACAAGTGGGGAAAGCGATGAAAACTGGCAAAGATGAGCAGTGTCACTTGCTTTCCTCTGTAACAGATATTAAAATGAAAGTGCATGCAGGAAAATATGAGCACTACTACTAAGTGAACTGGGGGAAACTGAAAGGCCTGTCCATAAACGAAAACGATGAAAAAAAAACAAGAAAGGTGCCAAAAGATTCACATTCACACACATGAACCTGCACAGTGAAGCATTTGCAGATAAGAACATGTTTACTCGACCTTTCTTCCCCTGTCAGCTCACAGTCTGTCATGTTTTTGTCAAGTACGGGGCTTGGGGGACTGGAGAAGAGGCTCACAAAAGCCATGATGGTTGGTAACGCAACTGGCCCTTCTCCGCAACCAGAGTGAGGAGCATCAGTCACTCGTTGGCTGAAGGTTTGATATACTGACAGTCTGGAGAAAAACTCACGGTTTACACGTCTCAACAACACATGAGACGCTTAACAGACATTATATCCGGTCTCATGTTTAACGCTGTCTCAACACAGCTTTGATACCCTCAGCTTTGTTTATGTCCCCGGCGGTTTCACAGATGACCTGGTGCGAGACTGCAGACGCAGAATATTGTGTTTACAATCGAAGGCTTTTTCGGGATCTTCCACAGACATGGCGCCCGCAACACTTTCTCGTGAAAATGGCTGCGAGGATCTTGCAGAAGCTTGTGGTCCCGCCCAGTTTTGCGATCGGAGCCAATCACTTGTCTCTCCGCCGTCGCGAGCTGCATTGTCTCGCTCTACTATTGGTTGAAGCGCTGGCGCCTAAGCGCGAGAGTCATTTTCTGGTTGATCTATTGGTTGTTGAAGATGCCAATCATTTTGCTCAGCGTACATGTTAGGATGACGCACTATTTATACTCAATCTAAAGCATTCAAATATACTTTAATAAACAAGGAAACATATAAATACATAAATTTAAAGACTTCATATTTAATACGACTGTGTGAGGTGAAAATCATTAGATGTAGCAAAAATTAAACAAGACAAAGGCTAAAAATATTATAATATGTGAGCCTGGACCAGAAAAACAGTCAGTTTTTTGAAATTGGGATTTATGCATCATCTGAAATCTGAATAAATAAGCTTTCTATTGATGTACGGTTTGTTATGATAGGCAAATATACTGAAAATCTGGAATATGAGGGTGCAAAAAATCTAAATATTGAGAAAATCATATTTAAAGTAGTCCTTAGCAATGCATATCCACTCACAAAAATGCATTTTGATATATTTATGGTAGGAAATGTACTAAATATCTCCATGGAACATGATATTTACTTAATATCCTAATGATTTTTGGCATAAAAGAAAAATCAATCATTTTGACACATATAATGTATTGTTGGCTATTGCTACAAATATACCGTGCATCTTACTGTATGACTGGTTTTGTGGTCCAGGGTCACATATATTCCAAAGGCAATAGCCTACTAAAGTACTATATACAGCTTTTGCCATAAATAACCTGTTTATTGTGTGTAAATATATGATGGCTAATTCCATAATTACAACATTATGAAGTATGTATGCAAAATAAACTAGTTCTAGCTACAATAAAGTTACACTACATTAATAAACTTGTTAAGCAGCGATCAACAAGTATTTAAAATTTCTTGCATAAACTTTTGCCTATAGAGATACAGAAATTATGTTTATACTATGCTTGTGATTCAATTCTATAGAATTATACACATGAAAATTGAAAATTGTCTGAGGTCAAAATAATAATATAACTGGTTTGGAGTCACAGTCATCTTACATATGTGACCCTGGACCACAAAACCAGTCAAAATGGTCTTTTTTATTATTATTATTAAGATTTATACATAATTTGTATTGATGTATGGTTTGTATTTAAAAATCTGGAATCTGAGGATGCAAAAAAATCTAAATATTCGGAAAATCGCCTTTAAAGTTGTCCAAATGAAGTCCCTAGCAATGCATATCCACTCACAAAAATATTTTTTTTGATACATTTACGGTAGGAAATTTACAAAATATCTTCATGAAACATGATCTTTACTTAATATCCTAATGATTTTTGGCATAAAAGAAAAATGAATAATTTTGAAGCATACAATTGTATTGCTACAAATATACCTGTGCGACTTATGACTGGTTTTGTGGTCCAGGGTCACACATTTTATGTTTCCTGAGACATATTCATTAAATTCAAAGATAAAGATGCTTTTGATCCGTCACTTGTGTCCTCTGGTGGTTCTGTTGTTTGTTTCCTTATCCGTATAAATATTACAGTTGGGAACACCGGCAATGCAAATCCGAGGGAAAAGGCAACCGCTGCCCAAAGTACGTATTCTGTGATGTGTGATTTCTCCTCTGAAACAAAGAGACAAGTCACTTGAGTTTTCACATATAATCTATCACTATGCTCATATGAATTATGAGTCCCTCACCATAGGGTTTCTTCAATATCCCATCAAGGCTTAGGTGCTCAATCTCACAGGTAACCCCGTCAGCGTTCATGTTAATAAGGCTAAGATAGGAGGTCATCTGAAATGTGCCATCACTGTGAGGGAGTATTCCAGTACTTGATACACCAAAATAGACCGGCCTTCCTTTTTGGGTCCAACGCACTCGGATGACATTTGGATAGAAGCCATGCACTACACATTTAATATATTTCTGATCCTGTTCTCCTCCAGCAGATAAAAGCACTGATGGTTTTGCTACATTGAAGAAGAAAAAACAAGTAATAGTTTACACATAATTTAGGGATATATCGTCCACAATATCAGTATCGGCCAATATATGTTCATTTTTAATGTTATAGTTATCGGCCCCATACGAAATTTGGCCGATACATTCAAGCCGATAAATAATGGATTATTTCCTTCAGCTGAGACACTTGTTTTTGTAATCAAGATCTCAAAAATTATATTTAAATTAAGATTTATCAGCCACTGTATCGGTTATCGGTTTTCAAACATAAAGAATTATCAGTTATCGGTATCGGTCAAAATTTTCATATCGGTGCATCCCTAATATATATAAAGTCATATATATATATATAGTACAGTCCAAAAGTTTGGAACCACTAAGATTTTTAATGTTTTTAAAAGAAGTTTCGTCTGCTCACCAAGACTACATTTATTTAATTAAAAATACAGTAAAAACAGTAATATTGTGAAATATTACTACAATTTAAAATAACTGTTTTCTATTTGAATATATTTGACAAAGTAATTTATTCCTGTGATGTAAAGCTGAATTTTCAGCATCATTACTCCAGTCTTCAGTCACATGATCCTTCAGAAATCATTCTAATATGCTGATCTGCTGCTCAAGAAACATTTAATGTGTACAATTGTACAAAATATTTGTGTGCAATATTTTTTTTCAGGATTATTTGATGAATAGAAAGTTCAAAACAACAGTGTTTATCTGAAATCTAATCTTTTGTAACATTATAAATGTCTTTACTGCCACTTTTGATTGATTTAATGCATCCTTGCTGAATAAAAGTATTAATTTCTTTAATTTCTTTTCAAAAAAATAAAAATAAATATTCTTACTGACCCCAAACTTTTGAACGGTAGTGTATAAAGCTACAGAAGCTTTGTATTTCAGATAAATGCTGTTCTTTTGAACTTTCTATTCATCAAGGAATCCTGAAAAAAAAAGTACACAACTGTTTTCAACATTGAAAATAATCATAAATGTTTCTTGAGCAGCAAATCATCATATCAGAATGATTTCTGAAGGATCATGTGACACTGAAGACTGGAGTAATGATGCTGAAAATTCAGCTTTACATCACAGGAATAAATTACTTTGTCAAATATATTTAAATAGAAAACAGTTATTTTAAATTGTAATAATATTTCACAATATTACTGTTTTTTACTGTATTTTTAATTAAATAAATGTAGTCTTGGTGAGCAGACAAAACTTCTTTTAAAAACATTAAAAATCTTAGTGGTTCCAAACTTTTGGACTGTACTGTATATTTATATATATATATATATATATATATATAGAGAGAGAGAGAGAGAGAGAGAGAGAGAGAGAGAGAGAGAGAGAGAGAGAGAGAGAGAGAGAATATATATTCCAAAAGCTGCCATGAGGGTTGCTTTATTTAAATTTACCTGCTCTTGATAGAGAATTGTTGGACTTTAGGAAGACAGTTTTCACAGCGGAGCACACCATCTTTAGTTTTTCTTCTTTCCTCTTAATGTACTCTATATGTTTTCTCTCTTCTTCTAACATTTTACCAGGTTCACTGGTAGCAATCACAGCTTTCTTCTCCAAATCCACATGCATGATGTCTTTTCCATCATACCCATAGTTCCATGTATGGTCTACTTGCCCTTGACTGTTGAATGCACACTCAATGAACTGCTGGTATGCATGTTCTTCTAAAGGAAAACAATTAATGTAACATTAATGTCAATTATTTCAAATGGAAATATGCACAAAACATTGATAGTGGTATGAAACGGTTCTAATATAATGGTTTAATCCTTCTGACATCATATTTGGAGGAATTATACATCTGATGGACCACAAGGTTCAAACATATGTATGCTGCTATAAAACCTACTGGCCACCAGATGTCATCATCCTCAGATTTATTTAGCTTTGTTTACTTCCCTTCGAAAAATGCATTACACATGAATTCAAATTCAACATCTAAATAAAGTTTAGTCCTGTATTTTATTTCTGCACAGTGCAGTAGCCTATATTGACAACTAAAATACCCTTTAAAACAGATGCTACAAGAGCAAGTAATTTGTGCTTTATTTACATAACACATCTATAAAATATATTGCTAAAGGGTAATCCTCTAAGGACAGTCCTACCTGCACCAAGGATGATTTCATGAAAAGTCACAATGAGGAGAAAAGCAAGCATTTTGTTCGGGCACAGTCCACGTCTGCATTATTTAAAATGTGAAAGCAAAAAACTAAATTTGTCAATCCTCTAAAATGATACCACAGGAAACACAAAGTGAAAGTGTATGCAGTAGCGGAAAACCAGTGTGAAACATAGGGCCAGCCTTTATAGACAGAACAACAGCATTATCGTTGTTTAGATTGTTAAAGACGAGTCTTTAAATGGCAAATAGCAAAATATTAACTCTCCGAGCGTCTGTGTTAACTCTTCTGCTGTATCCACAGATCATCACAATGTGGACAGGTAAAAAAATTCATAATGTTTTCTTTCACTTTTCACTTTTATACTACGCAATATTTGTATTCAATACGTTTTTAAAAAATGATTATATGTCTAACATGTTCAATCTCAAATTTGAGTCAAAATTGAAAAATCAAAGATTTTCAGAAAAAATGTATAGAAATGAACTAAAAAGTGATAATTATTTTCTTATACCATGTCTGAGTACAGGTAATTTTTTTTTTTTTTTTTTTAGAAATCTGCTAGTTAGTTCTGTTCAATGCCGCTTCAAGCCAAACACATCTATTATCAGCAGTTTACACAGTTAAATCAACTCATATCAGAGTACATTTGGTCCCTCTCTAAATAGTGTAAAAGTAACACTGAAGCAGAGTTAACATTAATGAGATAATTAAGCAATTAATTAAGTGATGATTGAACATTAGTGATGAACACCTGCTGTTAACAAGCAGAATCACTGAAGAAAAGAGAAACACAAGAACTACAACTGACTTCAGTCACAGCCTTAGATTAAATCAACTGAAGATAAAATACATTAAATCTCTCAATTTCATTTATTACTAACCAGATTGACTTTATTTCTGTCACAAATCTAAAGATGTTTTATTGAAAATTAACAGAGGTTTAGATGTTTTTGTATTATTGGTCAAAAAGTATGTCACCATCATGGTGGTCAGGGTTTGATTTAGTTGGGCTCTTGACCCTAATAATTCTTAAAATAGTTCTTGTGTTTCTCTTTTCTTCAGTGATTCTGCTTGTTAACAGCAGGTGTTCATCATTAATGTTCAATCATTACTTAATTAATTGCTTAATTCTCTCATTAACTTTAACTCTGCTTCAGTGTTATTTTAACATTATATAGAGAGGGACCATATGTACTCTGAGCAGAGTTGATTTAAATCTGAGATTTCCACTGGGAAGTTTGGGGATAATTTTGATACACAACTTCCCAGGATGGGCGGGCTGCGAATTTCAAACATGGCGAGGGGAGATTGATAGCTGCTGTGAGTGGTATTCTTTATTAGTTTTTTCCACAAGCGCTACATCACCTTGTCTTGTCGTGAAAGCAGTGCATATTTACATATATTATATAATTTTGGCTTTAATAAGATTTTCCCACTTAATAGTTCAAGTTCACATTTATTTATAAAGCACATTTAAAAACAACGTGTGTTGTACCAAAGTGCTGTACGATTTTACACAAAAGATGAAAGATAATAAAACTAATACATAAGATAAAATATAAAACATGCAAGATAGACCATAAACCACTCAAAATGCCTTATATAATTATCATCATCATAAGCTAAACAAAATAAATGAGTCTTTAGGCTAGATTTAAAATTGTCCAATGTGGGTGAAGACAAGAATAGGCAAGAGTAAACCTGCTGTCCTTCATGGTTCATGTTCTTTCTGACAACAAAGCACTTGAATGCAACGAGCTCGTAAACACGACTACAGAAGTAGGAAGTAGGAAATTTCCGATATCACATGAAGGCAGCATGATTACCCTCCTCCATCCCCAGCTCCTCCTGTCATCCAGTCAGGACGTGGCCTTCATCTTCATCATTTATCTTGATTTAAGTTGTTGTTACATTAAATTATTGTCATTAAGAACATGAATTAAATCTGCAAAACATGTTTTTTTGCTTATCTCCTTGCTCTTAATTTTTTTTTAATAAAAAATAAATGACCTATTCCATATCATTACTCTTTTATTTTCAGACTACTATACAGTAAATGTCCTGGCATATACTCGCATGATGGGAAACGGGTCCATGGATCAGGCAGTCGTTGTTCTGGTGAATGACAGCATATTTGCATACTTTGACCAGGAAAATAAAACATTTGCCCTACGTCCCAGTGCAAGCGCAGGGTTTTCAGTGTTAGAGAAGCGCGACAGCATTTTCTGCCTGGGTGAGGTGACAAAGGGATTCTATCGACAAGCTGAATACCTGGAGAAACTCAAAGAGGAAACAAACTCATCAAAGCCACTTCTGGGTAAATCACTTACAAGTACTTTGCTTCTGTTTTGCATTTACCAGTTAATCTCTGTCACTTACTGTTTGTCCACAGTGCGCCCTTCAGTCAGTGTGTATACTGAGTTTCCTGGGGAAGAAGGAAAAGCAAATGTCCTTTACTGCTATGTCACTGGGTTTTACCCTGGTGACATTGAAATAAACTTGTTTCTAAATGGCCGTAAGTCTATTGTGAAGGTAGAGACTTCTGACTTAATATATAGCAAAGACTGGACCTTCAGAGTGTACAAGTACACGACTATCACCCCGCGGACTGGAGACGAGTATACGTGTGAAGTGAGACACAGCAGTATGGATGAACCCAAAATTAAAACGTGGAGTGAGTTTATTCCCTTTTTTTCTATTTTTGAAATGATGAAATATAAATTGCATTTAAAAAAGTAATGCATTGCTCTTTTCTCGAGGGCCTGAATTTTCAGCACCCACGTCACATCTCTACTGGGCTTGTTCATTACCTCTCGGGATCCTGTTGGGCATCATGACATCTGTCCTGATTTTAAGAAGAAAACTGCGTTCTCTGTTGTAATGATGCTGTGAAAAACTGCAGTACCATTCAAAAGTTTGGAAACATTACTATTTATGATGTTTTTGAAAGAGTCTCTTATGCTCATTAAGCCTGCATTTATTTGATCAAAAATACAGTAATATTGTAAAATATTATTACAATTTAAAAGAATGGTTTTCTATTATAATGTACTTTAAAATATAATTTATTCATGTGAATGTTCAGCATCATTACTCCAGTCTTCAGTGTCACATGATCCTTCAGAAATCATTCTGATATGATGATTTATTCCAAATGTTGTGCTGCTTATTATTTTTTATAACATGATACTTTTTAAGGATTCTTTGATGAATAAAAAGTAAAAAAAAAAAAAAAAAAAAAAAAAAAAAAGAGCAGTATTTATTTAAATTAAATCTTATGTAACAATATTTTTCTTTCTTTCTTTTTTTGGAAGAAATTAATACTTGTTTTCAGCAATGATGTACAAAATTGATAAAAAGTGATAGTAAATATTTATATTGTTAGATATTGAAGATATTTTGAATAAATGCTGTTCTTTTTGATTATATATTTATCATTGAATCCTGAAAAAAGTATCACAGTTTCCAAAAAAAAAAAAAATTAAGCAACAATGTTTCCAACATTGATAATAACTGAGTATAAAATCAGCATATCAGAATGATTTCTGAAGGATCATGTGACACTGAAGACTGGAGAACTGATGCTGAAAATCACAGCTTTGCATTACAGAAAAAATATATTTTAAAGTATATTAAAATAGAAAACCATTATTTAAATTGTAATAATATTTCACAATATTATTGTTTTTTCTGTATTTTTGATCAGATAAATGCAGGCTTGATGAGCAAAAACAAAAACGTTAAAAATAGTAATGTTTCCGAACTTTTATATGCATATGTAAACTTTCTGGTTAATATACGCTATTTTACAGAATTGTCTCAAAGTCAGAGAGTTGGAAATGTCTTTAAAAAAATGTCTTTCCCACGTAATATCCAAAGTACACATTTCTAGTAACTGTGCAGTTAATTCTCATAGGAATATTTTTCCTCTCCCCAAATTTGTCACTACTGAAACACAATAATACATAATTTAATATGAAGGGTTACATTGACCTATTAAGATTTTGTTTACATGTTCCTTGTAAATATATTTTTTGCTATTTTATTAAAAAGTTTTCACAAATAAATCAATAACAATTACAATTTTAACAATATTTCAGATGTAATTTATGAGATTTGTTGTATTTTGAATTCAATCTTTCTTTGTAAAAGTCATGAAGTTTATCACACTGATTTCAAAGTGAAGGATTCATTAGTTTGAATCAAACACTATAATAACATCTGAGCTAATCATTCAATATACTTTATTTTTGACAAATCATCCCATGTTTCGGTCGTGACGTGTTGGTAGTGACACATCACATGACACAATTTAACTCTCATACTAAAACATTAAAATACTAACAACAACAAAAAAAAACTTAACTCAAATATATCTTTAAAAACAACAATGGAAAAAAAAATACAAAAATTATTTCAATATCATTTTCACAAGTTGAAATTTAGGGGTTAGGGTTCGGGACAGACACCTCCCGATTGAAAGTACCCAATAAATGATGATTTTATATATATTAATCTTACTGATATTTTAAATATTAATATGGGATTCAATAGATAATAGAAGGATCTTAGTAAAAATCTAAGATTTGAATACTTAAATGCTTTTTAAATGTGTTTTATGGTTGTGGGACAGCAGCTTGACCAATTCTGTACAATGGCCCAGATGCAATTGCAATTGTAATCTAATCCATCAGAAGATCATTCAACTATTTTATTTAATATTTAATTCTGTAAATCAGTGTTGACATATTTTAGTGTCCTTTAGTCATAAAAAATAAATAAATAAATAATAATATTCTATATTTACTTTGCAATACCCACCCTGAACACCCGGTGGCAGCAAAACCCCAAAAATCTGACATGGTACTACAGTAGATCCTTCTCTCTTGTCTTTCAATAAATTCAACTTCACAAAATTTAGAACATTTAGGAGATAATACATAAGTTTTATGCTTGTATTATGCACTATTATAGATGCATAGATGCTGCGCTCACAGAGGAATCCACGTTTAGCGATTCGTTTCAACCGAGTCATTTCAAAGAATCGATCCGAAAGAACAAATCGCGAATCAGACAGGCGCTCAGTGGAGTCTTCATGAGGAGCACAGGAGCATCTTTACTAACTTCTGCAACCGTTTATCAAACATTTCCTCTCAGGCTTGTTTCAGTGACTATCAGACTGCACAGTTTGGAAGTGTAAAAACACTTGAGGATTAAAAACAACAACACAAGAAGACAATTCTGCACTTTTACAGAGACTCGGATACAGGAGGATGAATTTATCATACACAGTTTTTCTCCTGCTGAACGTCTTATCACTGTACAACTGCAATGATGCGGCGCAAGTAAGTATAGGCTACTTTATAAGCTTAAATTAATAATAATTCGTATTTTTATAATATTTATATTAAGATATCGTAATATAATCAATTATATTATTAAGTAATGTTGCTAAAAGCGAAATCAATCTCAATCACAAACATTTGACAAGGCATATATAGGCTACTGTATGAACATTTATCTATCTGAATACATATTGCATGATATTTTAGTTATCAACAATAACAATGTTAATTTACAGCATTTGTACTCTTAAAAGCAAGAACATAAACAAAAAAATCTGTGCTCAAATTCTGATCAAAGTCTTAAAATGTGATTTTTAGTGAAAGTCACCCTGCTTCTCAAGTGTCCTAGTAAGGGAACACAGGTGTAGTTCACATCATTTTGAACAATATAACAAAGTTGATTTTATCTTCACAATAAATCCTACTTGCTTAGAAGTTTTGTTATCTAATCTAATTCAATGACATTTTAAGTGTGAGCCAGTATAGGAGATAAAGTATTGTATATATATTATATGAGTAATGTTACTAAAAAAGTAGACAAGACATATATAGGCTATATGCACATTTATCTGAATGCATATTGCATGATATTTTAGTTTTCAAAAATAAAAGCATTTGGACACTTAAAAACAAGAACATAAATCAAGTGCTCAAATTCTGATCAAAGTCTTGAAATGTGATTTTTAGTGCATGTATGAAGACATTACTTTTCAAGTGTCCTAGTAAGGGAACCACAGGTGTAGTTTACATCATTTTGAACAATATAACAATGTCATGAAAAAAAAAAAAAACACAAAGTACACATAGTAATTGTGCAGTTAATTCTTATAATGTATTTTCAGGAAGTTTTGGAATATTTTTCCTCTATCCAAAATCGAAACACAATCATAAATAATTTAATAAGAATAAAGAAGATTTTGTTTACATCTACCTTGTATATATATATTTTTTGCTATTTTTAAAAAAAGTTTTCACAAGTAAATCAATAATAATTACAATTTTAACAATATTTCAAGTGTAATTAATGAGATTTGTCGTTTATCAAACTGAGTTGATTTTACCTTCACAATAAATCCCACTCGCTTTTTTAGTTTCGTTATCTAATCGAATGCAGTGACATTCAGACATTTTAAGTGTGAGCCAGTAGGAGACAAATCATTAAACATGTCAGATGCAGTTTTGTGCTTGATCCAGATTAGCACTGTCTTTATTTACCATGGCAAATGCTTAGTGAGATTTAAAGCCAATACATTTCCTCTCTCCTCTAACGAGGCTGTATTTAACTGCCATGAATAACATACAGGAGACCAGCCTTTTGGACAGAGGTCGTAGAGACATCTGCCTAACAGCTTTTTGAATAACTGCCATCAAGCTGCTGAGGAGAAAAAGAGAGTATTAGACGCTTACATGTGGCTCCTGGAGAGGACCTTAGAGGTTGCCCACTGACCGAACACACGGTCCAAATGCATCTGGGACAACATCGCTTCTGATAAATTGTGGCTGGAGTAATATTTATGTTTCTAAGGGAACTTGGTTGTGTGCTGGCACGCCGACTGGCCTGAGCTTTCATGTCATGCCCCACAGGAGTCCCCATGACATCACCCACAACATCTGGCCTTGATAATTCATATGTGCCATTTTTTCATTTCCATACAAAGCTAACGTTTAGTGGGATCGTTTTAGATGTGCAATATCTCCTGCATATGAGCTTCTGTTCTGTAATTTAGGGATAACTGCTTGCCATCAAATTGTAACCAGGTGCTCGGATGGTTGCTTAACTCGTGCACTTTTGTGCCTCAGGGTTGTATGGATAAGCACCGAGTGATGGGCATCCTGCGTCAAATGGATAAGTTTCTTAAAGGACAGGAGATCCGATTCACCGAAGGGCTTCGGATTATGAAATCCAAGCTCACCAACCTTCAAAACTCAGTGTCCAAGTTCCCACAAGCAGACCAGTCCTCATGTAAGTACAGTATGCTGTGCCGTAACACATCTCGTTATGTCTGTGAAACAATTATTTCTGAAGTGTAGTGTGTAATGTTGCTGTCAACATCTGCAAAGTTACGACGCTCAAAGTGATTTTTAAGGACTACAACAAACGGCTGGTAGGGACTAAAACGAGATTCTTCCAGGGTTAGTGACATCACAAACCCTGAAATTTACATAAACCCCGCCCCCGAGGACACGCAACAAAGGGGGAGAAGAGGAAGAGTTGTTGTAGTCGAGTGTTGTTGTCATGCCGTCATTTTACACCAAACGAGGGTCAATTCAACACAAAAGATGAACATGACGGCACATGCTAGTGGATGAGTTGAATCAACTCCACAGCAACTACATCAATTTATCCACTAACCATTCAGAAACGTCTAAAAGTTGTAACTTCTTCCTGAGTCTCTCCATCAGTGTCGACTCCGGTTTGAACAATGTAAGGCTGAACACATTCATCATTTTGTCTGCGTGAGATTCTCCAGCTTTGTTGTTGTTGAGCTGTTAAAGCTCCGCCCTCTTCTGGAAAGCGGAGCTCATTTGCATTTAAAGGGACACACACAAAAACGGTGCATTTTTGCAAATTTGACAAGCGATAATAAATGATCTGTGGGGGATTTTGAGCTGAAACTTCACACACACATTCTGGAGACTTATATTACATCTTGTAAAAGGGGCATTATAAGAGCATTATGGGTCCCCTTTTAAACTGAAGTACTAAATTACTTCAATTGCCCCTATTTGAGTGTGAGCAAAAACATGCCATTTTTGTGTGTGTCCCTTTAAATGTAAATGAGCTCCGCTTTCCAGAAGAGGGCGGAGCTTTAACAGCTCAACAACAACAAAGCTGGAGAATCTCACGCAGCCAAAATGAGGAAAGTGTTCAGCCTTACATTGTTCAAACCGACACTGATGGAGAGACTCAGGAAGAAGTTTTAGACGTTTCTGAATGGTATAAATTTATGTACTTCAGCATTAATAATTCTACTTAAAACATGCATTTCCAGTGCACAAAAAAAAAAAAAAACGTATAAGGTTTTAAAAATTTGAACATTAAACATGCCCTGGAACATCAAACCTGTTGAACAGACTTACATCTTCACTTTCATTTGCAACTCGGAAGACTAATTCACCACTGGTTCCCTTTAGATTTTCCAGTTCGGTTTTATAATGGGGGTTTTCAAGTTATGAGTAAATGAAGCTTGTGGTAAACATTATACAGTACTTGAACTTTTTGTTCTACAACGTAAACTGCACACACTCACACCCCAAACATTGTTATCTAGAAACAAACATAACAGCTTCAAAATTTGTGTTTTCGATATGGTGGAATTCATGTTATAATGGAAACATTCAAGTATCATCAAGTTATGTTTACCACAGACCTTATTTTACCCATAAATTGGAAAACCCCATAGGAAAATGTCAAGGGAACCAGGGGTGAATTAGTCTTCTGGGTTTTGAAAAAATATATTACCATAGAAAAAATGACGCACTTCAGATTTAAATCTGTTTTCTGACTAAAGCCTTTTATTGGAATCATTTCTTTTAATCAGGAAAATGAATGAGTTGCACTGAAGGGTCTTCAGTCAAACATTTCCCCATGTATTTGCACTCTGCAAAAATGTGTTTTTTGAATGAAAGAGTTTGTGTTAGTTGGCGATAAAAGTATTCATTCAATAAAAAAAAAAATGTTTTTGGATAGCAATTCTTGCATTGACGATTTATTAATCCTAATAAATGCAGCAGAATTCCAACAAATCCAAGATCTCTCGGAATCTATTTGTATTTTATAAGCATGAAATGACTTCCTTCCTTCAAATGAGTGGTCTGGCTGGTTCTTCAGGTTTGGAAAGGAGTCCAAGGTCTCGATTGCACTCAGTACTCCGCGGATGATGTGAATGGGTCGGATGTGTGGCTGTGTCATTTGGCCCTCGCTGATGCACATTTCATGAACCGGGGTTGGCGGCAGGCATGATTGAGAATTACTTTGGCGTTTGTAGCAGCCATTGCTTGACAGGACAAAATGAAGTAGATTCTGTGACAAACTACTGATCATCTTCTACATTGAAGCACTGATGTGACAGGATTGTGCATTTTTCTATGGAATCTTGTTTCCGCCATGAAATAAAAAATTAAAAAGGTAATTGCACCTTTTTATCTCACAATTATGGCTTTTTTTCTCAGAATTGCGAGATATAGGCCTAAAGTCATTAATGTGAGATATAGTCAGAATTATGCGTTATAAAGTCTTTATATCTCGCAATTCTGACTTTATATCACTCAATTCTGACTTTATATCTCGCAATTCTGACTTTATATCACTCAATTCTGACTTTATATCACGCAATTCTGACTTTATATCTCGCAATTCTGACTTTATATCACTCAATTCTGACTTTATATCACTCAATTCTGACTTTATATCTCGCAATTCTGACTTTATATCACTCAATTCTGACTTTATATCTCGCAATTCTGACTTTATATCACTCAATTCTGACTTTATATCACGCAATTCTGACTTTATATCTCGCAATTCTGACTTTATATCACTCAATTCTGACTTTATATCTCGCAATTCTGACTTTATATCTCGCAATTCTGACTTTATATCTCGCAATTCTGACTTTATATCTCGCAATTCTGATTTTATATCTCGCAATTCTGACTTTATATCTCGCAATTCTGATTTTATATCTCGCAATTCTGACTTTATATCTCGCAATTCTCACTTTATATCTCGCAATTCTCACTTTATATCTCGCAATTCTGACTTTATATCTCGCAATTCTGACTTTATATCTCGCAATTCTCACTTTATATCTCGCAATTCTCACTTTATATCTCGCAATTCTCACTTTATATCTCGCAATTCTCACTTTATATCTCGCAATTCTGACTTTATATCTCACAATTCTGACTTTATATCTCGCAATTCTGATTTTATATCTCGCAATTCTCACTTTATATCTCGCAATTCTGACTTTATATCTCGCAATTCTGACTTTATATCTCGCAATTCTGACTTTATATCTCGCAATTCTCACTTTATATCTCGCAATTCTCACTTTATATCTCGCAATTCTCACTTTATATCTCGCAATTCTGACTTTATATCTCACAATTCTGACTTTATATCTCGCAATTCTGATTTTATATCTCGCAATTCTCACTTTATATCTCGCAATTCTGACTTTATATCTCGCAATTCTGACTTTATATCTCGCAATTCTGATTTTATATCTCGCAATTCTGACTTTATATCTCGCAATTCTGACTTTATATCTCGCAATTCTCACTTTATATCTCGCAATTCTCACTTTATATCTCGCAATTCTGACTTTATATCTCGCAATTCTGACTTTATATCTCGCAATTCTCACTTTATATCTCGCAATTCTGACTTTATATCTCGCAATTCTGACTTTATATCTCGCAATTCTGATTTTATATCTCGCAATTCTGACTTTATATCTCGCAATTCTGACTTTATATCTCGCAATTCTCACTTTATATCTCGCAATTCTGACTTTATATCTCGCAATTCTCACTTTATATCTCGCAATTCTGATTTTATATCTCGCAATTCTGACTTTATATCTCGCAATTCTGACTTTATATCTCGCAATTCTCACTTTATATCTCGCAATTCTCACTTTATATCTCGCAATTCTGACTTTATATCTCGCAATTCTCACTTTATATCTCGCAATTCTGACTTTATATCTCGCAATTCTCACTTTATATCTCGCAATTCTCACTTTATATCTCGCAATTCTGACTTTATATCTCACAATTCTGACTTTATATCTCGCAATTCTGATTTTATATCTCGCAATTCTCACTTTATATCTCGCAATTCTGACTTTATATCTCGCAATTCTGACTTTATATCTCGCAATTCTGATTTTATATCTCGCAATTCTGACTTTATATCTCGCAATTCTGACTTTATATCTCGCAATTCTCACTTTATATCTCGCAATTCTCACTTTATATCTCGCAATTCTGACTTTATATCTCGCAATTCTGACTTTATATCTCGCAATTCTCACTTTATATCTCGCAATTCTGACTTTATATCTCGCAATTCTGACTTTATATCTCGCAATTCTGATTTTATATCTCGCAATTCTGACTTTATATCTCGCAATTCTGACTTTATATCTCGCAATTCTCACTTTATATCTCGCAATTCTGACTTTATATCTCGCAATTCTCACTTTATATCTCGCAATTCTCACTTTATATCTCGCAATTCTGACTTTATATCTCACAATTCTGACTTTATATCTCGCAATTCTGATTTTATATCTCGCAATTCTCACTTTATATCTCGCAATTCTGACTTTATATCTCGCAATTCTGACTTTATATCTCGCAATTCTGATTTTATATCTCGCAATTCTGACTTTATATCTCGCAATTCTGACTTTATATCTCGCAATTCTCACTTTATATCTCGCAATTCTCACTTTATATCTCGCAATTCTGACTTTATATCTCACAATTCTGACTTTATATCGCGCAATTCTGACTTTATATCTCGCAATTCTGACTTTATATCTCGTAATTCTGACTTTATATCGCGCAATTCTGACTTCATAACTCGCAATTCTGACTTTATATCTCGCAATTCTGACTTTATATCTCGCAATTCTGACTTTATATCTCGCAATTCTCACTTTATATCTCGCAATTCTCACTTTATATCTCGCAATTCTGACTTTATATCTCACAATTCTGACTTTATATTGCGCAATTCTGACTTTATATCTCGCAATTCTGACTTTATATCTCGCAATTCTCACTTTATATCTCGCAATTCTGAATTATTTCTCGCAATTCTCACTTTATATCTCGCAATTCTCACTTTATATCTCGCAATTCTGACTTTATATCTCACAATTCTGACTTTATATCTCGCAATTCTGATTTTATATCTCGCAATTCTGACTTTATATCTCGCAATTCTGACTTTATATCTCGCAATTCTCACTTTATATCTCGCAATTCTCACTTTATATCTCGCAATTCTGACTTTATATCTCACAATTCTGACTTTATATCTCACAATTCTGACTTTATATCTCGCAATTCTGACTTTATATCTCGCAATTCTGATTTTATATCTCGCAATTCTCACTTTATATCTCGCAATTCTGACTTTATATCTCGCAATTCTGACTTTATATCTCGCAATTCTGATTTTATATCTCGCAATTCTGATTTTATATCTCGCAATTCTGACTTTATATCTCGCAATTCTGACTTTATATCTCGCAATTCTCACTTTATATCTCGCAATTCTGACTTTATATCTCACAATTCTGACTTTATATTGCGCAATTCTGACTTTATATCTCGCAATTCTGACTTTATATCTCGTAATTCTGACTTTATATCGCGCAATTCTGACTTCATAACTCGCAATTCTGACTTTATATCTCGCAATTCTGACTTTATAACTCGCAATTCTGACTTTATATCTCGCAATTCTGACTTTATATCGCACAATTCTGACTTTATATCTCGCAATTCTGACTTTATATCTCGCAATTCTGACTTTATATGTCGCAATTCTGACTTTATATCGCGCAATTCTGACTTTATAACTCGCAATTCTGACTTTATATCTCACAATTCTGACTTTATATCTCGTAATTATTACTTTATATCTCACAATTCTGACTTTATATCTCGCAATTCTGACTTTATAACTCGCAATTCTGACATTATATCTCGCAATTCTGACTTTATATCTCACAATTCTGACTTTATATCGCGCAATTCTGACTTTACATCTCACAATTCTGACTTTATATCTCGCAATTCTGACTTTATGACTCGCAATTCTGACTTTATATTTCGCAATTCTGACTTTATATCTCGCAATTCTGACTTTATATCGCGCAATTCTGACTTTATATCTCACAATTCTGACTTTATATCTCGCAATTCTGACTTTATAACTCGCAATTCTGACTTTATATCACTCAATTCTGACTTTATATCACGCAATTCTGACTTTATATCTCGCAATTCTGACTTTATATCACTCAATTCTGACTTTATATCACGCAATTCTGACTTTATATCTCGCAATTCTGATTTTATATCTCGCAATTCTGACTTTATATCTCGCAATTCTGACTTTATATCTCGCAATTCTCACTTTATATCTCGCAATTCTCACTTTATATCTCGCAATTCTGACTTTATATCTCACAATTCTGACTTTATATTGCGCAATTCTGACTTTATATCTCGCAATTCTGACTTTATATCACGCAATTCTGACTTTATAACTCGCAATTCTGACTTTATAACTCGCAATTCTGACTTTATAACTCGCAATTCTGACTTTATAACTCGCAATTCTGACTTTATATCACGCAATTCTGACTTTTATATCGCGCAATTCTGACTTTTATATTGCGCAATTCTGACTTTATATCACGCAATTCTGACTTTTATATCGCGCAATTCTGACTTTTATATTGCGCAATTCTGACTTTATATCATGCAATTCTGACTTTATATCACGCAATTCTGACTTTATAACTCGCAATTCTGACTTTATAACTCGCAATTCTGACTTTATATCATGCAATTCTGACTTTATAACTCGCAATTCTGACTTTATATCACGCAATTCTGACTTTATATCTGGCAATTCTGACTTTTATAACACGCAATTTGGACCATCACATAATTCAGACTTTATATCACACAATTCTGACTTTTATATCATGCACTTGTGAGTTTACATCTCGCAATTATGAGAAAAAGTCATAATTGTGAGATAAAAAGTCGCAATTCCCTTTTTTATTTTTTTCATTTAGTGGTGGAAAAAGCTTCCATATTTTCCTCAATTTGACTGAAAACAATCTCTTCTAAAAACTTGCTCACTGTTACTTGGATTTTTTTATATTGTTTTTATTCAAATGTTTTTTTTAATAAATCCTTTGACATTTTACATAAAAAATAGCATTTACAATTTTAAATGTGACTTTGAATTTACGGAAAATGCAAAAGGGTATTAACATGTTTTTTTAAAGGCACAATATGTAATATATTCGCCACTAGAGGTCACTTATTCAAAACAAAGACGTAGCTTGATGACGCCGTGCAATGAGTGTGGAATCATGGGAGTTGCAATCCGACGGGACGCAGGCAGAAATCATGTTCATGGTTGAGCTTGTGTATGAAAGGTTTATTAACGTTAAGCAGTGCGCGGCTGAAAGTCGGGACATTTTACCTTGTTGTTTTTATTACGTTTATATAACCGCAGTAAGCCGCTGCTGCTCCTTTTCTCTTGTTGTTTAAGTAATTAAAGTTATGTTTAACGTCCGGCACATTCTTCCATAAACTTGAACTTTGTTACAGTTACATTGGATCACATAAATTCACATTGTTTTATTTCATTCTAATGAAACAGCCGTGAGTGCTGAATTACTACTCACACAGGTCACTTTATTTGACGAATTAAAATTGTGGGGTAATGCAGCACTGTTTTCTGTCGATAAAGATATCCAAACAGTTGCTCTAATAAAATGCATATTATATTAAAGCATCTTTGGTGTTTCCATGGTTTTTACAAAAGTTGGACCGGAAATCAAGGGTAACGCGGATGTGACGTCATTAGCAGGCAACGCAATAACATGGACAGTTACACTGATTAACATTTAAACATTGTTGGAAACATTTGGGAAAATGTAAGTGCACAATTGAACAAAATATATAACACTGTGCTAGTGGTTTTTGGATATTTTAATGCAAAAATCATACATATTGTGCCTTTAAATGATACCATGTTTGAGATCAGTGTTATTCTAACTTCATATTAGTTTACTATTAGTTAACTATAATAACCCTGGCTTTGATGATTTGAAGTTATTTCAGAAGTAAGTTATAGCATTGTAATGTACAAAAACAACCTTTTTTCCTTCTTCTATTTGTGCATGAATTGTGCACAATAAGACCAACTTTTTTTAAGAGTCATCTTTGATTTCATTCTTCAGTGAGGCATAAACAACATACAAGCACCAGCTCTTGTTTTGCTGCATGGTCCATGTGGTATTGTTCACGTATTCGCAAGCTGTCTGTATGAAATGAGGCATTTCCCATGCATCTTTTCCCATGACGGTTCCCACATTCGGTAACATGTGCCTGCTTCAGGCAAAATAATTCAACATTCCTCCTCCACATCCCCCTCTCTTCATGTCTCTTTCTCCTGTCCTTTCATCTCTAGCCCAGTTCTCATGCCCACCTCTGGTGGCTCCGGCCCACGGCAGGAAGTTTGGCTCAAAAAACCTGGTGGGTCATGAGGTCCATTTCACATGTTCTCAGGGATATCGCTTGATGGGGACAGGGACACGCGTGTGCCAGGAGAACGGTACCTGGAGCGGAGTCAGCGCCGTCTGTAAAGGTGGGTCAAAAAGTCTATGCATCATACACTGTTAATCATGGAACCATAGGTAATCACACCGTGCTGATATACAGCCATATCACACGGCTATGAGTGTGATATTGCATTTATACCACAGTTAGACGGCACGAGTGTGTAAATAAATAAGAAATAACAACGGAGTGTCTTTTGTGCAGAACTTCTTCCTTCCGTCATGGATTCAAATCTCAAGTTGACAGTTTGACCAGGGTTGCCAGGTTTTCACTACAAAACCTGCCCGATTGCTACTCAAAATTAGCCAAAAACTAGTCCAATTGCATTTCAGGGGATCCCCTGGTAAAAATTGCATTCTGGGGGATAAAATCCACATTTTTGGTGGGGTTCCCTTGGTAAAATTCACATTCCAGTGGCTAAATATCATGTTATTTTGGGTCGCTTCAACCCGCGGACATGAAAAACAACCCACAGCAACATTGTTAAAGTAGTTGCTCTGAAATAGTAACAATGATTTTGATCAAGGCTTTCAATTTAAAAGTCTCTTGTTACTGACTCAATTACTCGTAAAGTGAATTACCGCCATCTAATGGCGTATTAATGTAACTTTCACTCAATCCATTTTACGCACTAATGGACCCTTTCTCAATACCAAATACCAAATACCAAAGATTGCACGTTTTATGTACCCAAAATGAATTATATCTCATGTTTAACCACTATTAGAGCCAGCTGCAAATCCCCATAGATAAAATAAAGCTGTTCTCGGCGGGTACTCGAGCACTGAACGGCCGCTGACGGCCTGGAGCTCGCATTTTCTGAAAACAAATTGTAAAATAGGCGCTGTGATTAAATATGAATCACATATTTCAGGTCTAAACAACTAAATTCTTGCCTAAAAAATTTGCTTGGCTGCCATGACAGTCACTTCAAACGGAATGATACAAACGGTGAAAAGATAGGAGTGCTGTTATCATTAGAATATTAAACGGCTCTCAGCCAATCAGATTCGAGAACCAGAAAGAACTGTTGTATAAATTATATTAATCTATGATAATATAAACTACCCAGAATCCTTGATTTTAACAAAAAAAAGGTTGAAGATCCCCACATTGCTGAAACTCAAACTCAAAAATCATCATCATGACACATTCTCTGCTATGTAACAGCTATGCACCATGTAACTATATCTGTGTTATTGAGCAGAATTCCTGGACAAAGACACACATTTTATTGTTGTATTGTGAGCTGGGTAATCTGAAATCCCATTGAGAGTGACACTACTGAGATAGTGGCTGAATACCTGTGCTTGTGAAAGAAACTGACTGTGAACACCACAGCTAGCAAAACGAGCACTACACACACGGACACAGATAAGGAGTGGGTAAAGAAAGAGAGGCATTCTTCGGCCCTGAGCTGCACTGAATGAAGCGCTCGTTAAAGAAGCATTAAGTGTCCCGAAACGCAGTAAAACACCTGTACTTGCATTCCTGTCCATGGTGCGTCTCGATGCCTTCATGCTTCGGCTTCAACTTAGCTGGTCGGGGTAGTGTAAAAAGATCCAGATTCATAGGTCAAGTTTCAGCTGCAGTGTTTGACCTAAAGCCTTCTTAAACATAAAATTAACACTTTACAATAAGATTCCATTAGTATTAATATTTTAATTAACCAAAGATGAACAAATACTGTAACAAATGTATTGCTCATTGTTAGTTAATGCATTAAAATGGGAACTTATTGTAAAGTGTTACTAACACGAATTGTATCTGCATATTTCTTATAAACTAAAACTAAAGTGATACTAAATTTGAATTATTTTAATGCATTTTTAAATGGATGAAGCAGATAGTATGGGTAAAAATAAATAAATAAATAAATAAATAATGTAAATAAAACAGGTCCAGGTGCCTAATGAGAATTTGTGCTTAATTGTCGTTAAAAACGTTAAATAATTGACCCTTCGCAGGGAGTTTGATTGACAGGCGATCTAACCAATCATAATGCCGAATCCGCCATTATGTCCGACAAGGCAGTTAGGGGAGTTAGCTGATTACGTCGGTGGACTTGAACCTGAAAAATTGTATGTTGTTTCAAACATCTTTCCACATTTAAAACAACATACCTTCTGATGTTCATTCATGTTTATTTGATGCTATAAATAAACTAGTAGGAAAAGATGATCGGTTCACGAGCCGCTTGAGCTGAGGCGCTACAGCGACACATTAAAGAGCCACAAAATGGTATTTATTGTTTAGATTTCTTTAAAAATTACAGTATTTGAAATTTGAGAGTTTGTTTCATATCGAAATTAACCTTCACTGTCTTGTCTGTCGACGCATTGTCTTTGCTCCGCATGAAGGAGGCGGGTCTTTGAAAGACAATAAATTAAACAATAATTAAATTTTAAACTTGTTTGCATTGTGAAATAATTTTTTATAACAATTAATTATATCACCTCCATTCTCATTACTGTACTCTGGTCGATTAAGACATTGTGGCATTGAGATGACTGGGAAAAGTGTCCCAATCAACCTGAATTCACCCTATATAGGGTGTGTATATATCTTCAAATATATAAGTTTGAAAATTAGAAATGTTACCTTGAAATAAAATAGTTTTACATTAAAGTGATAAAATTAAATAAATATATAGCTGCGAGCAGCAATTATCAGGGTTCAAGCACTTTAAGGCCTTTAAGCACATGCATAAAAAGGTATAATGTTTGCAAGCCTGTAAGCATCTCAATCAAAGATGGAAAGACCATTTACAACCAATACAAGCAGTTTACTATAGGAAATATATGGTTTCTAAAGCTTTTTAACAGTTATCGAGGTTGAGCCAAAAACCAAGGACTAGTTCGACAGCGGCGGTCCTTGTGGCAAGTTGCTCAGAATGAGGAGTTCTACCATGTGCTATGAATTTCGTGGGCATGTGCAAAAAATCATGTGCTACACAATCATTTAAACATGTGAAAAATGTGAAGGCTGCCCCCGGTGGCCAATTTCTTCAATGACTGTGAAGTAGTAGCCATTTTCCTGTTTTTTCCTGTTATAGCACCACCAAGTGGCTAGTCGCTGTGTCCTTTTTCACACGACCACAGAATGAGCTCTTACATAGGTGTGCTGAGTTTGGTGAAAATATCTAATTCCGTTTACGAGTTATAGCCATTTTCGTAAAAGTGGCTCCGGCCACTTTTTTTTGTTTGTCAGGCGACCAAGTTTTCTCAGTGTGTTCCGCACTTTAGGCTGAAGTTGTTCCTCGTCGGCTTTTTTTTCATTGACCTGAAAATGAAATTTCTAACTTAAACTGTCATAAATTTTGAATGCTTTGGACTTAATTTTAATCTCTTTTCAAAGACAACGTGGCAAATTATTGCGAAAGTGATTTTTTTTTTAAAGTGCAAAAAAGTTACATAAATTTGCATTTATTGTTATGAAAATCAAAGCCATAAATCTAAATAAGTTGTGTTCCAAATTTGAGGTTGATATCTCAAAAAATGAGCTTTCAGTAAGATTTTGTTTGGCCGCAGTACCAAACGTTTCCACTAGATGAGATTTGTTGAATTCCACTCATTTTTGACAGCGAGGAGCATAAGTGTGACTATTTTTTTCAGGACCATTTAACCTTTTCAAATCATGTCCATGATTTTTTTGTGTCAACATGTCGAATCGGCGTCGGGCCATCTGATTATTCTGATTGGCTGTTCAGCTACTGCCACCTGCTGGTACGGAAAGGCATTTCTTCTTACAGAGTCGCGTGACGTAGCCAACCCCGCAGTCTGCTTTCATCGCCACTAGTTCGTCGGCGTCTGATCGGTGTGTTTCGGCCCTTAGGAACCAACCATGAATCGAAATTGCAACTTTTTTATGATAATTATTGACAATCAGACTCCGGAGAATCTCGCTGGACTGGTTTAGTTCCGATCGGGTCAAAAACTTAGGACTAGTTCGCAAAAGTAGAGTTTTGTCCGTCATCTGCCCTTGTGTCCATCTTGAGTCAAGGATTCCATTAATATAAGACACTTGAGCCTAATGGTTGCTGTAGCTGTAGCGCCCCCATCAGGCCGATGGAGATGTTGGAAACAGTTTTAAGTCTCTTCGACTTACGGTTTGTTCTGCCTGGTCACTTTTAGGGGAGAATGCTGATCATTGGAAAATTTAACAATTAAAATAAAGTTTCAGCGCTACACGCTTGAGCATCTAATAATAAATACTGTAAATAAAAAAAATGTTTTCACATACAAAATAAAAAAGGTCCAGATGCCTCATAAGAATTTATGCTTAATCGTCATGAAAATTTTTTATTTAAACAATAATTAAATCAAACAATTTTAAAATTGTTTGCATCGAGACAATTTTTTTATAACAATTAAGCATATCACCCCCGTTCTCATTACTGTAGTCTGGTTGATTGGGACACATTATATTTTACTATAACTCTAAAATGAGTAAATATTCTTAATAACGAATGAATAGACGTATCCAGCTTTAGACCGGCAGTCTGTGTTTTTGTGTAGTCTCAGTGGGCAGAGGTTAAGCTCATGCACACATCTCATTAAGCGGCCCATGCTCCGATAGCACGCAACTATGCTAAGCATGCTATTGATGACTTCCTTTAATATCGCTGCTGGCTGCATTCGGGACATTCCAAGTGGTACAGTGGGACGGGACGTGCGTGCCGCAGTGTGTTTGAAAGGGGCGTGTGTTTGGAAGGCAGCACAGACAGTGTAATGTCTATATTTCTGCAGGTGGGTGTAAGTGAGTCTATTTTGAGAGTTCTGCTTCCGAAAGAACCTCTCGGACTGGATGAAAAAACATAAGTATGTTCATGAGGAGTTTTGAAATAGTTTGGGGACTGAAGTGAACCTTTTACATCTGCAAATTCTCGTGCTTAAGCCTCCTGGGAAAGAAAATAAACAGGAGAAGGATCGTGAGCACTGTTGTTGATGAAAAATTCCTTTGGCTGGAAAGTCAAAACTAGATTTCAAACCTCCTTTTTCTCATTGACTTTCAGTGTCTTTCTGCTTAAATGTCCTTGTGTTTGATGTTCAACTGAAATTTTGAGGAACTGGAGTGGACTTCTTTTCACACTGAGAGTTCCGTATCATATCGAAAGAATTTGTGGGAAAATGTTTTTTACATAGAGAAATAATGAAAATTACAAACACACACACACACAAAAGGAAAGGGTCCAGATGGTAATGAGAATGTTTAATTTTCATGAAAAATGTTACAAAGCAAATAACCTTAACCAAAATTAACCCTCTGGTGTTCTTTGGTCATTTTTGACAGAAAAAAAATTATGTTTTGTTTTTTTTTAGAATCTTTTACTTCATTGGAATGATATGAAACTTGTTAAAGGTTTTGGTACTTACTATGTGAACTCAAAAAATCATGGACATGATTTGAAAAGGTTAAATGATCCTGAAAAAAATAGTCACACTTATGTTCCTCGTGGTCAAAAATGAGTGAATTGGAATTCAACAAATTTCACCTAGTGGAAATGTTTGGTACTGCGGCCAAATAAAATCTTACTGAAAGCTAATTTTTTGAGATATCACAAACTTGTTTAGATTTATGGCTTTGATTTTAATTTTTCTTAACAATAAATGCGAAATCTGTAACTTTTTTGCACTTTAAAAAAAAAAATCACTTTAGCAATAATTTGCCACATTGTCTTTGAAAAGAGATTAAAATTAAGTCTAAAGCATTCAAAATTTATGACAGTTTAAGTTTCAGTGAAATTTCATTTTCAGGTCTATGCTCAAAAAGAAAATAAATGGATTATAATTACAGCGTAAATATAATTTAGTACCATAAAATCTCCTAAAAACATAAGCATAAAACATAGCACATTAATTTCGTTGAAATAAAAAAATTTGGTAATTTTTTGACCGACACACGAAGAGCATGAGAGGGTTAATGGTGCTAAAATATTCTCAATTTTTATTCCAAATCTTCTTGTTTTTGTATTTAATTAAACTTTACATTGTGACATTTTTATAACAATTAAGCACAACATCCGTATTCTCAGTATTTTCCTGTGATATACAGTATATATATATAATATATATATATATATATATATATTATATATATAAAAATGTATAAATATGGGAATTTATGTTGGCTTTGAAAAAATACAGTCTTCACATTAGTGTTAAAACTATTAAAAAAAATTATTTATTTTTTACAATTTTATTATAAATGTGATTTATTTTATTAGTTTGTTTAATTTAATTAGAAATAAAGACAAAATAAAATATAAATATTAGATGAAAAACTTAAATAAAAATATAAATGTCGCCTTGGAACCTGAAATGAAATAAGTTGAAGTTGAAGTCATAAAATGACTAAAACTTAAATAAAAATACATTAACCCCTGGTATCACAGACAAGGCTTTAGCTAATCCTTGTCTAAAATGCATGTTTGAGCTGTTTTAACTGAAAGCAACTCGTACTGACATATCTTAAAATATCAGTGACATTGTTTTGTCTCAAGATGCACACCAGTAATGATATTTTTTAGTGTACATTTATAAAAGAAACTTAAATATCTTAACTGAACTAAGGTCTAATCCTCGCTTAGGCTAAGCCCTGTCTGTGAAACCGGGCCTAAAGGTATAACTTTAAAAATTATTAAAAAAGACATTGGCACATACTGGTCATCGTGATTTTGCCAAGTAAGACATGTTCCTGGAACAACATTCCAGTCTGAAAATTTAACCCTAACCCATTTAGTCTTAACCCTATTCCTACCCCTAAACCTAATCCTACCCATAACTTATCCCTAAAATCAGAGGGGAAAGATAGGTGAATAGCATTGATGTAGAAGCACCTAACCCTGGTTGCAAGCCTAAACTTTACATAAACATTAAACTTGTCCCTCATATCTGATTGATTGATTGATTGATATGTTGTTCCAGGATCAACAAAAATGTCTTACTTTGCAAAATCACGGTGACTGGCACATACTATAACAAAATGACTAAAAATTAAAACTGAATTAATAATATATTATATAAATATAAATTATATAAACACTGCTTCACATCTTCTTTTAAGTCCTGAAAGTGCAAGACTTTGAAAAGAAAAGAATGAAAAGAATTTTTGAAATCATCTAAACCAGATTCTTGACCGCAGCATTACATCAATACTCTTTTATTAGAAATAACCACAGATCATATCAAAAGAAAGTGGTTTCAAGCATCATTGCATCAGCTCTTCAGGGATCTCTGCTCTAGCATGTGTAGCTCAATCTCCTCATCTTTGGTGAACATGTGTTAATGCTTCACAAGCTTGCTCTCACTGTCCATCACTGATATTTACAGCAACGGCAGTAAATTCCCATCTAGAGCAGATGGAAGTCTGCCGCCCGCAGCTGCTGTGGACAGATGTTGTGTGGCACAGAAGCGTTGTAAACCTAACCGACCTCTCAACCGTTTACGATTAGGGATGCAAACAGGGTGAATGTGACAGACGCCATGTGAGCGAACCGCAGGTTAAATGGGACGCTCAACTCTCCCTCCTCTGACCGTTTCGCCACTCCGTTGTTAACATTCCAGGAGATCGGTTTCATTTTACTGTGCCATTCTGTACAGGAAACAGGGAAGAATGTGGGCTCGTTCAATTCCTTCAACAATTCAGGTGTTTTCCATGGACACATAATCCTCAGTTCTGTACAGACACGGAGATAAGAATCTGGGACATTTCAAGTATTTCTTTCATTCTGCCTTAATTAGGAGTGCAAATCCATGATAAAAGACATTATTCCAGATTGAGTGGCTTTACAAAACACGGCCATTCAGGATAATTCTCATGAAACCAAAAATGTTTGGGATGTACAGGTGCTGGTCATATAATTAGAATATCGTGAAAAAGTTAAAATAAAAAAAAAATAAAAATGAAAAATGAAACTTTCATATATTCTAGATTCCCTACATGTAAAGTAAAACATTTCAAAAGGTTTTTTTTTTTTTTTTTTTTTTTTTTGATGATTAGAGCGTACAGCTCATGAAAGTCCAAAATCCAGTATCTCAAAATTTTAGAATATTTCCTAAGATCAATCATAAAATGGATTTTCAAAACAGAAAAGTTCAAGCTCTTTAAAGTATGTTCATTTGTACACTCAACACTTGGTCGGCAGCACATAATACAGCAAATGACTTGCTCCTAGCAAAAATTACAACATCAGTGAAGTGTGGCATGGAAGTGATCAGCCTGTGGCACTGCTGAGGCACTATTGAGCCTTCAGATCATCTGTATATTGTTGGATCGACTGTTTCTCATCTTTCTGTTGAAAATATCCCATAGATTCAGGGGTCAGGCATGTTGGCTGGCCAATAAAACAACGTAATATCATGGTCAGCAAACCACTTGGAAGTGGTTTTTGCACTGTGGGCAGGTGCTGAAGTCCTGCTGGAAAAGGAAATCAGCATCTCCATAAAGCTTGTGAGCAGATGGAAGCATAAAGTGCTCCAAAATCTCCTGGAAGATGGCTGCATTGACTTTGCACTTGATAAAACACTATGGACTAACATCAGCAGACGTCACGGCCCCCCAAATAATTACTAACTTCAGAAACGTCACACTTGACTTCAAGCAGCTTGGATTCTGTCCCTCTCCAGTCTTCCTTCACACTCTGGGACCATGATTTCAACATGAAATGCAAAATTTACTTTTTTTAAAAGAGGACTTTCGACCACTGTTCACTGTCCAGTTATTTTTCTCCTTAGCCCAGGTAAGATGCTTCTGACGTTGTTTCTGTTTCAGAAGTGGCTTGGTACTCCTTTTACTGAGGATGTCAGAGTGTGGTGGCTCTTGATGCGCTGACTCCGGCTTCATTCGACTCATTGTGAAGCTCTCCCAAGTGTCTGAATTGGCTTTACTTGACAGTATTCTCAAGCTTGTGGTCATGCCTGTTGCTTATGCACCTTTGCCTACCCAATTTCTTCCTTCTAGTCAACTTTGCATTCAATATGCTTTGATACATCACTCTGTAAACAGCCACCACATTCAGTAATGACCTTCTGTGACTTACTCTCTTTGTGGAGGGTGTCAATGATTGTCTCCTGGACCACTGCCAAGTCAGCAGTCTTCCCCATTAGTGTGGTTTCAAAGAACAAGAGATACCTGGAATTTATACTGTAGGGATGCTCATTTAATTAAACTCAAATGTAAATATTCTCATATTTTGAGATACTGGATTTTGGACTTTCATTAGCTCTAATCAACAAATTAAAAAAAAAAAAAAAAAAAAAAAAACTTTTGAAATGTTTTACTTTACATGTAGGAAATCTAGTATAAATGAAAGTTTCATTTTTTTAAATAATTTACAATAAAAAAATGAACGTTTTCACGATATTCTAATTATATGACCAGCACCTGTATTTTACCCCAAAGTCAACTTTTTTTGCATTGTGAAATTATTTTCATACGAGTATATTTACCCATTCTCATAACTGCATTAAGCAGCTTTAAAACAATTTCTATTCTAGAAATAAAGGTGACGACCTGGTGACCTGTTCCTCAGCATAAGGCTGTTGTCTTTCACACAGATGTGAGCGTGTGCTCCAGTAACCCGTGTCAGAACGGCGGCACCTGTGTGGAGGCTCTTAACCAGTACAAGTGCACCTGTCCACACAACTGGAGCGGGAGTCACTGTCAATACCAGACGCAGACAGGTCTGTCTTTCTTTAATCTATTCTATATATGTGTCATTGACAGATGGGGGGGGGGGGGGTCTGAGCCATGTATGCCATATAAAAGTTCTCTTAACATTACATATGTTATGTTACCTTCTGTACAACTCTTTCTATTGAAAGTCAAAAGTAATTTTGTTACTCTTGAACTATTTATCTGTTCCCGTGCACGCATGAACTGTGACTACATAACTGGAGAAGAGAAAAATAGTTTAGAAGAATGTTTAAGCAGATTCATTAAACAAGAAATTGTGCATTACTTTTTTTTCAAAAGTAACTCAAATATTAATGTGAAATGTATCTACTTTACTCATTACATCAAAAAAGTAATCTAATTACATAATGCACAGTTTACCCCCAACATTGCCCACTAGGTGGCGACTTTTGTATGTGCAAAACTCACATTTTCCTCAGAAAATGTAAAAATAAAAAAATAGTTTTTCTATTTCAAATGGACCTGTAGCAGTAATTACACACTTCACCTTTAAGCTGTGTTCCGGTCCATAAATGAAAGCATGCATGTGAATGTTTGTCTTCATTGCCTTATATGCGGTTCTGTGTGTTCGTGGGAGGTTAAACCTTCTCTTTTCCATTTCCTCCCCCTCTCTCTCTCGGTCTCAGCCCCTCCGGAGTGGAGTGTCATGAATGACCCGGCCTTCAGCCGCAAGCCTCGCTGTGCGAAAGTTGACCGAGCCCAGCACTGCAGCTGTGACGCTGGCTTCCACATGAGCGGCACCTCCGACAACAGCATCTGTCAGGGTAGGTCCAAGATTCATAGCATCAAACTTCCACATACAAGGATTGTCACTCTCTTCAGGGTTGCCAGGTTGTCACAACAAATCCCAGCCAGTTGCTACTCAAAACTAGCTCAAAACCAGAAACGTGTTCGCAACTTGCTAATCAATGCTAGAAAATAATAGCAAATCATGCTAGTAACATGCTAAAACATGCTAGCAAACTTGCTAATCAATGCTAGAAAATAATAGCAAATCATGCTAGAAACATGCTAATCAATGTTAGAAAATGATAATAACATGTTAAATCATGCTAGCAACATGTTAAAATATGCTAGCAAATTGCTAATCAATGCTAGAAAATAATAGCAAATCATGCTATCAACATGCTAATCAATGCTAGAAAATGATAACATGTTAAATAATGCTATCAACATGTTAAAATATGCTAACCATTTGCTAATCAATGTTAGAAAATAATAGCAAATCATGCTATTAACATGCTAAAACATGCTAGTAACATGCTAAAACATGCTAGCAAATTGGTAATCAATGCTAGAAAATAATAGCAAATAATGCTAGCAACATGCTAAAACATGCTAGCAAATTGCTAATTAATGCTAGAAAATCATAATAACATGTTAAATCATGCTAGCAACATGTTAAAATATGCTAGCCATTTGCTAATCAATGCTAGAAAATAATAGCAAATCATGCTAGTAACATGCTAAAACATGCTAGCAAACTTGGTAATCAATGCTAGAAAATAATAGCAAATCATGTTAATAACATGTTAAAAAATGCTAGCAACTTGCTAATTAATGCTAGAAAATGATAATAACATGTTAAATAATGTTAGCAAACATGTTAAAATATGCTAGCAAATTGCTAATCAATGCTAGAAAATAATAGCAAATCGTGTTAGTAACATGTTAAAATATGCTTGCAACTTGCTAATCAATGCTAGAAAATAATAGCAAATCATGCTAGCAACATGCTAATCAATGCTAGAAAATGATAATAACATGTTAAAACATGATGGCAACTTGCTAATTAATGCTAGAAAATAATAACATGGTAAATAATTTTATCAACATGCTAAAACATGATAGCAACATGCCAATTATTGTTAGAAAATGATAACATGTTAAATAATGCTAGTAACATGTTAAAAAATGCTAGCAACTTGCTAATCAATGCTACAAAATAATAGTAAATCATGCTAGTAAAATGCTAAAACATGCTAGTAATTTGCTAATCAATGCTAGAAAATAATAGCAAATCATGCTAGAAACATGCTAATCAATGTTAGAAAATTATAATAACATGTTAAATCATGCTAGCAACATGTTAAAATATGCTAGCAAATTGCTAATCAATGCTAGAAAATAATAGCAAATCATGCTAGTAACATGTTCAAATATGCTAGCAACTTGTTAATCAATGCTAGAAAATAATAGAAAATCATGCTATCAACATGCTAATCAATGCTAGAAAATGATAGCAAATCATGCTAGTAACATGCTAAAACATGCTAGTAACATGCTAAAACATGCTAGCAAATTGGTAATCAATGCTAGAAAATAATAGCAAATAATGCTAGCAACATGCTAAAACATGCTAGCAAATTGCTAATTAATGCTAGAAAATCATAATAACATGTTATATCATGCTAGCAACATGTTAAAATATGCTAGCCATTTGCTAATCAATGCTAGAAAATAATAGCAAATCATGCTAGTAACATGCTAAAACATGCTAGCAAATCGTTAATCAATGCTAGAAAATAATAACAAATCATGTTAGTAACATGTTAAAATATGCTAGCAAACTTGATTTGCTATTATTTTCTAGCATTGATTACCATGTTAATAACATGTTAAAAAATGCTAGCAACTTGCTAATTAATGCTAGAAAATGATAATAACATGTTAAATAATGTTAGCAAACATGTTAAAATATGCTAGCAACTTGCTAATCAATGCTAGAAAATAATAGCAAATCGTGTTAGTAACATGATAAAATATGCTTGCAACTTGCTAATCAATGCTAGAAAATAATAGCAAATCATGCTAGCAACATGCTAATCAATGCTAGAAAATGATAATAACATGTTAAAACATGATAGCAACTTGCTAATTAATGCTAGAAAATAATAACATGGTAAATAATTTTATCAACGTGCTAAAACATGATAGCAACATGCTAATTATTGTTAGAAAATGATAACAACATGTTAAATAATGCTAGTAACATGTTAAAAAATGCTAGCAACTTGCTAATCAATGCTAGAAAATAATAGCAAATCATGCTAGTAACATGCTAAAACATGCTAGCAACTTGTTAATCAATGCTAGAAAATAATAGCAAATAATGCTAGCAACATGCTAAAACATGTTAGCAACTTGCTAATCAATGCTAGAAATTAATAGCAAATCATGCTAGCAACATGCTAATCAATGCTACAAAATGATAATAGCATGTTAAATCATGCTAGCAACATGTTAATTAATGTTAGAAAATGGTAATAACATGTTAAATCATGATAGCAACTTTCTAATTAATGCTAGATTTTTTTGTCAGCTGAACCCCATATTATTTGTCCCCCTGAGATTTCTAATGTTGATTAATGGTCACGTGACATGCAGGTAAACAAATACAATAACCTGTTTACTAAGTTTTTTATTTTGATTGTTTTTATTTCAAAATTATTTATTTTAATTTCAGATTTTTATGATTTAATGTATCAGCTTTTTTATCAAGAGTTTGTGTATTTGGTTTTGTTCTCAAACTCACCACACCTTTCGATAAAATAACTGAATATATTGATGAGAAAAGGTCTTGTTAATGATTTTCAGTTTTGTTCTAGGTATTTAAATCAAAAATGTAAGTGTAAAGTAAAAAGTGCTTTTTACACAATAACTGACCTGATATTAAACATTGGGTTGATTTTCCATTTGTTGACATGAAATGGTTTGATTCAGATGGTCGATATTATTTATTCATTTTGGTGTCCACCTTATAGATAATCACCATATAATTTATAATGAAACCAGCATATTTAAAATATATAATTTCAATCATATCATATCATAAAGTATATTTTATCACATTGCTACTACCGTAAAGCAAAATTAAATTATTACCGGATAGCTTTCAGAATAATTTTTATTCATGTATTTTTAAAAAGAACATTTTAATGACTGTATATTTATTGAATGAAAATAAATCTTTTTTTTTTTTTTTACTATTGCTTTGAAAATATTATTATAATATCTGTGAGCATTTTACCCCGAAATGTGCCACTTCATACATTTGTATTATTTTTAAACAAAACAAACCGCTTTTATGATTTATTTTCCCACAAAATTTGCTGCTCCATCAATGTTCAATAAAAACATATATATTTTTCTGCAATCATAGAAGTAAAAAAAGCACATTTTCCATAAGCTGTGCCTGTAGCATTTTATTTATTTATTGTCTGGTTCCCTTTCTGTCAAATCCACACCTTTAATCACATGTTGAGTTATGATGTGTTCATGTGCCCAGATGTGAATGAATGTGAGGTGTATAAGGCTGACCGTGGAGGGCCTCTGTGTGGCCATGCCTGTGTAAACGTCCCGGGATCGTACCACTGCTCCTGTCCCACCGGATACAAGCTGCTCGCTGATGGAAGAAGCTGTGAGGGTGAGCGAGTTGTTTTAAACATGCACTTCAAAGTAACAGTTCAGATTAGAAGTGTTTTACAGCCTGATGTCACCACAGGACCAAAGGAAACAGAAACATTCTGTCATTATTTACTCACCCACATGTCGTTCCAAACCGGTGTGTGTTCTCTATTTGAATCTGAATCTGAAAATGCAACAGGCAGGACATACTCTGTAAAAGTCATTTGGACACCTCACAAAGACCTCCAGGGGTAAATGAAGCTAGATGAAGACAAATAGTGAGGATGTGGAGGGAAATCGTTTGAGTTTTTGGCTGGTGGGTTGATGAACGTTTGGAGAGCAAAGGTGAGGGACTTCTTCTGGCTGGTCTTCCAGTGGCTTGATATGAATCAATCCTGCAAACGATTTCAGCTCTTGGGTCTGTGCACTCTAAAAAACGCTGGGTTAAAAACAACCCAAGTTGGGTTGAAAATGGACAAACCCAGCGATTGGGTTATTTTAACCCAGTGGTTGGGTTAAATGTTTGCCCAACCTGCTGGGTAGTTTTATTTAAACCAACTGTTATTTAAAAATTGCTATATGGCTAGCTTAAAATGAACCCAAAATAGTTGGGAAATTAAAAACCAGATGCAATTAGAGACAACAATAATAGACAAAAGGTGAATGTTTATTAATAAGCTTTAATATTTTATTAATATACATTTAATAGTTTATTAATATAAATGTATTAATAAGCAATTTAATAAATGTTTATTGTTTAATAATTATTCATTGAACATTAATAAATGTTCATTTCCAACATACTTTGGGTTAATTTTAATTAAGCAATACAGTCATTTTTAAACAACAGTTGAGTTAAATAAAAATACCCAGCAGGTTGGGCAAACATTTAACCCAACCGCTGGGTTAAAACAACCCAATTGCTGGGTTTGTCCATTTTCAACCCAACTTGGGTTGTTTTTAACCCAGCATTTTTTAGAGTGTGTCGGCAGTGAGAAAATAAATAAGAATAAATAACTACTTTTCAGAAGCAGTGTCACTGCTAAAAATATCATATATATAAATATCAACTTAATAGTGAATAAAGCAGTTGTCTTCAATAGTCAATTTTGGATTTTATTTAGTGCAAATTTATGTTATATAAATGATGGTTTATATAACATAATATATTTCTAACATAGCGTTTCATTGTCCAGCAAAAACATTGGTTTGATAACAGGAGTTTGTACTCAAATATTTACAAAAAATAATGAAAATCCTTCTATTATCTATTGAATCCCACAATAATATTTAAAATATCAGTAAGATTAATATATATAAAATCATCATTTATTGGGTACTTTCAATTGGAAAGTGGCTGTCCCGAACCCTAACCCCAAATATTGACATAATTTTTGCAATTTTTTCCATCATTGTTTTTAAAAAGATCTTTTTTAAAAAAATGTATTTTATATATTTTTTTGTAAATCATGAAATTTTAAGTTTTCTTACTTTTTTGTCACTACCGAAACAGTGTGTGTTTGAGACTGATTTTAACACACTTCTACATTTCTGATCAGGAAATACTCCTCTTTCACAGCAGATTAACAGCAGAGTTAAATGTGTTCAGAAGCCTGAAAATCTGTGTGGAGCTTTAAGGAACGTCACTACAAACACCTTTTTTCTGCAATTAAGCAAACCTTTTTTGGGTGTTATTTGATTAAATTTAGTTTTTATGTGTGTACAACTGTTCAGAACTCTGTTAGATAACCATGTGCTGATTATCATCTTTGAGCGGCTCAAAAATATCTAAAATTGTCACTACCGAAACATGACGTAAAGTTTCGGTAGTGACATCATTGTTTCGGTAGTGACAAAAGGAACATAGAATCATTTATTTGGGGGAAATAAACACAATTTTAGTACAGTTGCGAATCAGTAGTATTTTAATGTTTTAGTATGTGAGTTAAATTGTGTCATGTGATGTGTCACTACCAACACATTACTGTCACGACCGAAACATGGGATGTTTTGTCAAAGATAAAGCTGAATGATCAACTAAGATGTTATTATAGTGTTTGGTTCAAACTAAAGAATCCTTCACTTTGAAATCAGTGTGATAAACTTTATGATTGGATTCAAAATACAACAAATTTCATAAATTACACTTGAAATATTGTTAAAATTGTAATTATTATTGATTTACCTGTGAAAAAAAAAAGCAAAAAATGTATTAACAAGGTAGATGTAAACATAATCTTAATAGGTCAATGTGATTCTTCTTATTTAATTATTTATTATTGTGTTTCGGTAGTGACAAATTTGGGGAGAGGAAAAATATTCCAAAGCTTTCTGGAAATACAATATGAGAATTAACTGCCTTACATTGGATATTATACAATTTGTATACATAAAAAATTTGTGGAAAACTACATTATTTTCAACTCTGACTTATTCTGTAGAATGACCCTTATCCCTTATATATATATACACAAATAATATTCACTATAACATTCTATAATATTCACTATATACTATAATATTCACTTTTTTGCTCACCAAAGCTGCATTTATGTGATAAAAATACAGAAAAAAGTAATATTGTGAAATATTATTACAATTTAAAATAACTTTTCGATTTCTATGTGAAGATATAAATAAAAAAATCTACATGAAATGTAATTTATTCCTGTGATCAAAGCTCCATTCAGTGTCACATGATCCTTCAGAAATAATTCTAATATGCTGATTTGATGCTCAAAAAAAAAAAAAAAATTTCTGATTATTATCAATGTTGAAAACAGTTGTGCTGCTTCAGATTTTTTCAGGATTCTTTGTAATCCAGACAAGTCATTGAAAGGATCATGTATATCAAGTGGCGTGTAGCTTTAGTATTTCAACACGGGTGACGCTGTGTTACAAGATGATTTCACTCAGAAATCCTGCCAGGAACAGTCTGCGATCACAGAACTGTACGCAAATCAAATTTACAGTCCAAACCTGCAGTCCCGCATGTAGCCAACATTTCCAACTCACTATTTTCCTCAATTCTTCTCTCTTTCACTCTATTATTCCTCTCTGAATCTAATGTCTCCCTTCCCTCCGGGTGCTCCAGATGTGGATGAATGTCTTACACAACAGCACAACTGTAGCCGTGGCACCACCTGTATCAACACCGGAGGAGGTTTCCAGTGTGTTAACCCCGAGTGTCCGCGCTCGCACGGCAACGTCAGCTACGTCAAGACGTCACCTTTGTGAGTGAGCATATGCACACACTAAAGCAACCTAGTGAGCTGCCTGACTGTCACTGCCTACTTTGAAGCATACTAACTCAAGTGGAACCAGTGGTGAGCGGTGACTTCTTTAAAGTGGCGTATTGGCTCAGGACACACTCAAAGACACGGATCTATATCAGAGATGATAAATAAGAAACCATGGCAGGTGTCGATTTTATTGTATGACAGAAGTATTTTTTAATTAAGAATTAAAAAATAAGTTTAACAATATAGCTGCAAGCAGCAATTACGGGGGCCAAGCACAAAGAAGGCATAACAAATCATGCCAACTTGGCTGGGAGCAACAGACCAACTGCAACAATGAGCAATTAAAGACCTATTGAGATCAAAAATAGATCAAAAATCATAAATACAGTCATTAATAAAGATTTACTGGTTTAACTGGTTTTTGTGGTATGGTCAGAGTGAGGAGACAAATGACACTCGCAAAGTTTGGTGTCAATATGTCAAAGCATTGCAGAGATACAGCCTCATGAGTCATTTTGGCATCATGCCTCAACTTCGTTGCTGTGGTATACGAAAACGGCTTTGTCTATCGACACGAAATTTATAACTTTTTGCCAACACAGTCTGAAGATGATACAATTCGATTTTGGTAAAAATTGGACCAACAGTCTTGAAGGAGTTAGAAAAAGTATGCTTTTAAAGAAATTATAACTTTTGACCACAAGGTGGCGCTGTCTCAAAACGTTTTGAGTACCTTCAGGGCATGGTGCTAATGGCACATACGGTGGTACACTAATGCGTTCGTAAAGTATAGCATTTTATATCAAAATACTCTATTTTAGTTAATGGCAATTTCATGTTTTGTTCTACTATAGCGCCACCAAGAGGCATAATCCCACCATTTTTTTTTATGTGTCCTCAGAGTAGGTTAAGATCATTTTAGGCAAAATAGATGAAAAATCATAAATACAGTCAATAATAATGATTTAATTGGTCATGGTCAATGTCAAATTTGGTGAAAATATCTCATTTTGTTTTGGAGTTATAGACATTTATATCTATGAGTACATAAAAAATGACCAATGGACAACTTTGTTAGCATTTTTTTGCCACTAACTATCAATATTTTGACATTTGGCCATTAGCGTATAGCCAACGATCTATGTTTCCGAATTTCCTACAGTGGTTTCATCTCGGTTTTGAAGATATTGGCGAAAGTTGTTTTAACGCTAAATCACCACGCACAAACCTTAAAGCAAAACCTAGCATGTTTGGTATCGTTGGACTCGACAAGGGAAAATAAGTTCACCACACCCAAAGTTATAATATTTGATTTTACCACTAGGTGATGCTGGTTTGAAACTTCTCAGATTGCTTCAGGACATCGTGCTGATGGTCCATACTGAGTTTCGTAACGATACACTAATCTGTTCATAAAATTTTACTACAAAATTCAAAATTGCAGATATGTGAAAATTGGATATCATTCGACTCGGCATGCCACCCTGAATCTAACGATAGCCCTTTTTTCATGATTTTTTGGATAAACCGTTCAGAAGTTATAAGCAAAAATAACTATTTGTCATATCTCCGGACCAGTAGGTGGCGCTGTGCCAAAACCTTGCATATTTCCTCAGGTCATGCTTGTGATGACATGGACCAAGTTTGGTCTGAATATGATAAAGCATTGAAGAGATACATCCTTACGTCTATTTTCGCAAGCTCTACGTAAAATTTGTTCGCAATTTATTTGAAAACGGTTTGACGAATCGACTTGAATTCCATAACTTTTCGTCGCCATGGTCTGAAGATGATCTAGTTAAATTTTCGTGAAAATTGGAACAACGGCCTAAGATGAGCTCAAAAAAGTATGTTTTTTGGAAAATGAAATTGGCAGGAACATTTTCATGACGGAAAATGGCGACATATGTTGCAATTGAACGGTTTCGAGCCAAGGAATCAATATTATTACTATAGTAAGTACATGCAGTAACGTGTAACTATGTCACCTTAAAATAAAGTGTTATACCCTTTTTCATTTGATTTAGTCTAGTTAGTTTTGTATCAAATACAATGTGATTTTCAATGATGGAGATCTGGCAGCAACAGCAATTCGCGGACAGCTTTCCCTGCACGTTAAATCCCCCATTTTTCAGCAACCAATAAGAACGCGGAACAATGATGATGATGCATAAGAACAGAGCGAAGGTGCCAACGCTGTTGTGGACTCGCTTACCCCAAACCCTCGATAACTGGCACAGATTTGAAGAAAATTACAGTCGTTTGGCAAAATAAATAAATGACGGAGAGTTTTAGTACATGCAACATTTTTATTATGTAATCTTTATGCTACACCTCAGATTGAATGATTTTATGGTAATTTGTAGTGTTAATATTAATTAGTTCCAAACGGGAGCTTGTGTTTCCATAGCAAACACTCCTGGAGTCCCTCACAGCACTGGGGGCCACTAATGCCTCCTCTAAATCACTCGCCACTTGCGGTGGCAAGTGTAATTTAAGTGGGTTACAATCATTTGTTTTTCTTGCATGACACTTTTATGCTTGTTTATTATGTAAGATGTTTTTTTTAAGCTGTGAATGGGCCCTTTGTGATCTGTGAGTCACTAAACCTTGAAGCTTTTAGGCATGCATGCTATTCAGTAACAGCACCAGAAATATCTGCAGTCATAACTGTGGCATAGTTCATGTTAAGATGTTGTCCATCTTTAATATATCAATACTGAAAAGAAACTCTATATCAAGCAGATGATTGCTGGTATAGGTCTGCCTACCTTTTAAGCAGGTACTGGAAGTATTTTTTTCAAAAAGGCAGGGTTTAGCGTGATCTAGTTCGCCTCTGCTGGTGGATACTGGTAACTACACCATCTGAAAGCATGAAGGTTTTTTTCCCATTTCCATTCTATTTTTGTCACATAAGAAAACAATTATGCATAAATTATAATTATACAGAGGCCTTAAAGGGACATAGTGAAAAAAAAAAAAATATGAGATGGGAGGAAAAATTATTTGTCCATGCTTTTGCGTTCTCTTGCAAATGTTTTGCGTTCATTCACAAAATGTTTGCGTTCCCCTGATAAACTTTTTTGTTTTTGCGAGGGAACACAAAACATTTGCGAGAGAACGCCAAAGCACCAACATATTATCCTCCCATCTCATATTTTTTTCCACCACCATGTCCCCTTTGGGGCTCCGTATAAGATTAAAAAGTCGATATTCTCAGGAAAAGTACATAAAAAGTCAAATTTATGTCATACTATTACTAAGTCATAATAATGAGATAAAAAGTCATAATTATGAGGAGAAAGTTAAAATCATTACATCAATAATGAGACAAAATAAAATGAACATTTTGATTTTTATCTCATAATTATAATTTTGACATACTAAGTCATAATAATGAGATAAAAAGTCATAATTATGAGGAAAAAGTTAAAATGATGATGTCAGTTATGAGACAAAAATAAAAATTTACATTTCTATTTTTATCTCATAACTATAACTATGACATATAAAGTCATAATGAGATAAAAGTTTAAATTATAACATACCAAGTCATAATTATGAGGAAAAGTTACAATTATGATCAATAGTTGAAATTATAATCAATTATGAGACAAAAATAAAATTAATATTTCAATTTTATCATAATTATGACATACGAAGTTATAATAATGAGATAAAGTCATAATTATGAGGAAAAATTTAGAATTATGACATCAATGAGACTGAAAAAAATAAAAATTAGCATTTCAATTTTTATCTCAATTATAATCATGAGATAAAAGTCACAATTTTGACAGTCAGACAGTTTTGTAATAATTTTGTCTTTATGGTGTAATTATTCCAATTTTGACTTTTTATCTAATAATTTTGACTTTGTCAATTTCAGTTTTATCTCAATGACTAAGTATGTCATGTTTTTTCTCAGAATTATGAGTTGAAAACTAAAAGTCAATATTTCTGTCATAATTATGATTTACTAAAGCACGATTTATTTTCTTATGTGGTGGAAATGGGATTTCATATTTAAAAGTGCACATATATTTTGACAGATTATTTTGCAAGCAACATAAATCACAAATACTGTATTTCATTATAAAATCACTTGTCTTTCATCATTATTAGTATATAAATATTAAAATGTGGTTTACTTTTCATCTTAAAAATGTGAAATGAGATATTCGCTAGTACAGTTCTCACTAAAGCAGGTTCTGGAACAGATCTGTAGTATTTCAAACAAGATTAATGAGGTGAAGTGTTCTGCCCTCCACCGCAGCCAGTGTGAAAGGAATCCCTGTCCGATGGAGAGCCGCTCCTGTCCGCTTGCAGCAAAGACCATTTCTTACCACTACCTGTCTCTGCCGTCCAACCTGCGCACCCCGGCCACCCTGTTCCGCATGGCCACCGCAACCGCTCCGGGTCGGCCGGGTCCGGACAGCCTCCGCTTTGGCATCGCAGGCGGAGGTGACGCCCGGAGCATGTTCGTGATGCAGCGCTCGGACCGTCAGACCGGAGAGCTGATCCTCGTCCAGCCCATGCGAGGCCCACAGGAGCTCAGCGTGGAGGTGGAGATGTCCGAGTACGCCGACCGCACCTTCCAAGCCAAACACCTGGCACGGGTCCACCTTCTGATCTCACCCTACGAGTTCTGAAGAGGCTGTATGAATGTTTAGACTTAAAGAGGAAAGAATGTTTTCCATATTGCTAAAGCTGAATGATAGAGTTGTTCTCAGAGGCGGCCCGGGTTTTGATGTTGGGATGGCGCAAAAATGATGGAAAGTGCAGTGGAAAGTCACGCTCATATGGAAGTGAAATTAAGTTAATAACTATAGAAAAATGAAAATCCTGTCATCATTCACTCCCTCTCATGTTGTTCCAAACCTGTATGAGTTTCTGTCTTCTGTTGAACACACAAGAAGATATTTTAAGGAATGTTAACATCCATAGTATTTATTTTCCTACTAAAGACGTCAATGACTTCCGTCAACTGTTTGATTACCAACATCTCCCTGTGGTGAAAATCAAGTTTTTAATATCGTTTATATGTCTGTCCGGTGTTTTTAATATGCTTTAAGACGAACCATGTGTGAAATTCATCATTGCTGAGTATTTTCTGCTTAAAACTGCAGTGAACCACATTCTCAAACCCTGATCGCTGGTGTTTCTGACATCACAAACTACCATGTAACCAATCACGTCAATGTGGGGGCGGAGTTTAGCATATGATTAACTATGACCGATCAGAAACAGGGAGTCAGGTTATCCCAGTATATTTTTCTGCTGATATGAAAAATCGCGTAGATTTAGCAGTATAGATGTATCTTATGACGTTATGATGAACTTTAGCAACACAATTAGCTGTTTGATAACTTAGCCAAGCAAAAGGCTAATCGTATTAATTAACGTTATGTGTAAAAGCGATAGCGTTGTGCAGCATTTACCTCAGTAAGTTGACTGAGCGGATCTCTGAGCTTGTGCGAGTGATTGGAGGCGGGGCTAATTAGCATATTCATAGATCCGCATATAATAAATGAAGCAAGGGTGTAGAGCAAGCAATAACCTCTCTTGAAATCCAACACGGAAGTGACTTAATCTGCAATTAATCGACTGGCCGCTAGAGACAGGCTCCAAAAGGGAGTCAATCCCATGTTAAAATGCCCAACTTTACAGCAGAAAAAAACATGTTTACAGCCTGGTACAAAAAGTGGTTTTGGTCTATATAGCTAATTTTGCCCTTCATGACAACTGTGAGGAGGGTGAATTTTTTTAAAACTCATCCGTTTAAATTATTTTAAGCCTTAAAGTTTTGCATAATTAAGGGCGTGGCCACTTGAGTGACAGGTGGATTGCCGCTTCTGTCACTACTAGCCGTTGTCTGCTGTCGGTCGCCTCAGCTAATTCCAGCCGCTGAACTTGGCATCTCTGCCGTGTTTGTGCTTTTTCGGGATTATTTCATACAATTATCAAACAATATGTCTTGCTGTGTGGTTAATGGTCGAGAGAGTCCAATCAGTTTTGCAGCATAAACGCTGCTCAGATTGCATAATTTCTTGAAGAACGATGATGGAGAGCAGATCGTTTAGAAGAAATATGATGCAAACAATGGATAATATATCAATATTTCATGGATTTAATGCTTTTGTGGACAAAAAGTGCTGTTGGATGTTTTTCCAGTGATCGATATTTCATTACAAATGAAGTCCCGTTTTGATTTTGCATGTTGTCTTTTGCACACCCGACACAAATTACAATATTACTGTTGCTGGAGCATCTATATTATAAAACAGACACCGCAGATTGACAGTAAGGGCCCTATAATACACCCGGCGCAATGCGACGCAAGTGTGTTTGCTAGTTTGCGTCCGGCGCCGTTTGCGTTTTCCCGTTCAGCGGCACGTCCTTAAATTAGTAAATGCATTTGCGCCAGTTAGTGCGCCCATGGGTGTGCTGGTCTAAAAAAGAGGTGTGTTCAGCCGCATTGCCGGCGCATTTCTATTTTAAGGAGCTGAAAATAGACTGCGCCATAGACCAACTCAAACCTGGTCTAAAGTCTAAAGTCAGTGGCAACTGCACCTCTGGGCGCGTCGACTTTGCTTATTACACACAGGGATGCGCATCACATAAACATGCCAAATATTAAAAACAAAAGGATTACAGTGTAAAAGAATATTATTGTGTAGGCTACATAAATATAAAAATGTAACTTTGTTTACTTTCTAACTAAACGTTTAACTTTGCGCACGAGCAGATCGGTTTCTTCGCTTGAAAAGCGTTCAGCTTTTCCGCCAACAAATTCCACCATGTAAATAGCAATCCGCCATGGCGCGAGTGCATCTCGCTCTTAAAGGGAATGGGAGATGACACTCTGATTGGTTTATTGAACGTTACACCCATTACTCATTAAGAGAATAGGGACAACCCATTTCAAAAATGCGCCCCGGCGCACGGACCGTTTTTCCGTCTTTAAAATAGCAAAAGTGGATTTGGACACGCCCTGAGTGCACCTGCGCCGTGCGCTTTACACTTTGCGTTTAGATCGCTAAAATAGGGCCCAAAACCTTTAAAATTATGTATAATTTGTTATCTTTATTAATATTTTAGATAGTATCTAAGATAGATAGCTCCTAAACCTGAGCTAACTTGATCACATTGCGCTAAGTGGGCGTGGTTTCAGCAACCAGGCACCTTAGCTCCACCCACGACCCGCCTCTTTGCCCATTTTCAGTTATCCAGGAGTGACACTCGCTGCCAAGATGGCGATGACCAGCTCCGCCCACTTCAGGCTTCAAAAATGCTCTTCAGAAACCTACGCCCATATTTTTTTTTTTTACAGTCTATGGTGTAGATTTACATTCAAGCTATTTTAAGGCATTAAGATTTTTTTCAAAGGAGGTAATTTTGGTGATCAAAGATGAGTTTTAAGGGATAGAATTGTTGACTACAGGCCGACTTTTGTGTTGAACAGAAGAAAGAAACTCTTTCACAAAAATTACACACTTCACATATGATTCAAGAATACAGTAATGGCCAAACATGAAACGTACACAGCAAAAATAAAACTTAGAGTACATTTGGTCCCTCTCGACATAATGTTGAAATAACACTGAAGCAGAGTTAATGAGATAATTAAGCAATTAATTAAGTGATGATTGAACATTAATGATGAACACCTGCTGTTAACAAGCAGAATCACTGTGTTTCTCTTTTCTTCAGTGATTCTGCTTGTTAACAGCAGGTGTTCATCATTAATGTTCAATCATCACTTAATTAATTGCTTAATTATCTCATTAACTCTGCTTCAGTGTTACTTTAACACTATTTAGAGGGACCAAATGTACTCTGAGATGAGTTGATTTAACTCTGGGGATTTTACTGTGTACAGGGGTTTTTATGTGTTAAGAAATAAAGGTTGATGAAAGTGGAAAAACAGCACAGTAAAGTGTATTACACACATGTAGAAGAAAAAGAAAGAGCTTTATGATTGGTTAGATCAATCAGTAAGGAAAAGAATGAAAGTCTAAAGACAGACACAAAATCAGCTAACCTGATGAACAGAACTTGTTTTAATTACCTTCTTTGGCTTTAGTAAAGTTAATTTCAGCTTGTAAATATCCACTGCTGTCAGTCAATGAGGTTTAAACTGACTGAAATGAACTTCTTAGCATCTACCTACATGAAAAATTGCCTGTTTTTAATAATTGTTCCTTTTTGTTTGTTGGATGTTTTATAATAAGATCAACAAAATCTCAAAATTATGCATTCGAGTATGATATATTGCTGCTCATGCTAGTGTATATCAAGATTGGTATCTAATATTGAAATCAATGGCTATTTCACACATTATTGTGTTTTATTTCTCTGTCTTGCACACGTTGAACGTTTCTTAATTAAAGTCAGAAATTCATTTTTCTGTGTTTTGACGTCTTTCTCTGGTTTCTTCCACAGAACGATCTGCAAATTAACAATTAATTTGGGGTCACTACTTTTTTTTAAAAGAAATTAATACTTTTATTCAGAAAGAATGCATTAAATTGATCAAAAGTGGCAGTGAAGACATTTATAATGTTAGAAAAGATTCTATTTAAAAAAAAATGCTGTTCTCATGAGCTTTCTATTCATTAAATAATACTTAAAATAAGATTTATCACAGTTTTCCATAAAAATATGAAGCAGCACAACTGTTTTCAACAGTTTTTACACTTTACTATATATTCACATAGAAAATACTTATTTTAAATCTAAATAATATTTCACATTTTTACTGTTTTTACTGTATTTTTAATCAAGTAAATTCAGCATTGATCACTGGATATAAATTACACTTTACTATATATTCACATAGAAAACACTTATTTTAAACTGAAATAATATTTCACAATTTTACTGTATTTTTGATTAAATAAATACAAACAAGACTTCTTTCAAAAACATTAAAAATGTAATTACTGACCCCAAACTCACTTCAGGATAGAAACAATATCATATTTTGGTTTAAACGAATATCGAAAAGACCAATTTGCTAGTAATTCTCCCCGAAATAAAATATGAAATTCCATAAGATGACCTTAAAAATTAGAGGAATGCCAGGGACAATAACAATCAGGAAATTAAAGAGTCCTCGATGTGTTTTTCAATTACGTGTTTGCTAGAAAGAGAAAAGGAAAGTAATGTTGACCACATGTGGTCACCCACCCCTTTCTGTGTGTGTGTGTGTGTGTGTGTGTGTGTTTTAACTTGCAATAAGAAGATCAAAAGAACCACAAGCTTCCAGAAGCACATGTTCAGGGCGGCCGGTCCCCGTTTTTAAATGACAATGCACTTCAACTGTAAAATGCTGGCATAATTATTGTGAAACATCTCTACTATCGGTCGAACGGCCCACTCTGAAGCTTTCAAAAAAGATTTGCCGGAGAAAACTGAAGAGCCAAAGTCATAATTTAACTTCCACTGCAGCAATAAACATGGACAATTTGAGGGAAGAAGAGATAAGCAAACATTTAAATGAAAGGAATCATTTACTCACCCTCGTGTCGTTCCAAAACCCGAATGAACGTCTTCCTTCTGTGGAAAACTGATGAGGAACGTTCATTCTGGGTTTTTTTCCATAAATTGACCAGAGGCTTTATGGCCCTGTAAAAACAACCCACACGACCTGTGCATAATATACTTAGTCTTTTGAATTGATATGATACAGTAGCTTTGTGTGAGGAACTCAATGAACTATAATAATATGACAGTAATTCCACCTGGTGCTCAGGTGTTTGAGAGTTTGAGTTGTGCATGTGTGTTTTTGTAAATTAGTCATTATTTTGAACTGGAATACAAAATAAATGGAGGAAAAAGTCATGCTTCAGTAAAACCACATGTGTTTGCCATTGGAAAAGTAGATGGTTATCATTACTATGTTTAGTTCTGGTCATGTTTGTTTGTCATGTTGCTTGATTTAAGACTCAAAGTTCACGGATTAGCTGAAAGACTCTTATTGTGGTCGTTCTTAGGGGAGAAAAAGCTTTATGTCTGTTTCACCCTTAATTTTAAATAAACAACAACAAAAATATAATGCTGCATTTATAGAAGTATGCTATTTGAGATAAGCAAATGGATTAAAATGAAAAGATAATTCTATTTATAAATACTTATGCTACTAGCATTATGGGAAAATTGATTTAAATTCCTCAAATTACAAGTTTTGGGGCAGTTTTGAACATTTAAATCATACAGAAATTAACAGTATTATAATCCATTGTGTATGTATGAAGAAGTGCTGTACATATTATTTGGTTAAGGATGCCCCCTTGTGGCTACACTGAAAATATAGATGAGGATGATGATGATAATAATAGGCTATATTTAAAACATATAATTAGGGGTGCACATAACTTTTTTGGTCTGGTTCTCAATGGAGCACCTGCACTTTTTTTTTTTTTTTTTTTTTTTTAACCCAAGTCCTGGGTTGAGCCTTTTGAGTCATATTTTGGGGTTATGTTTCCAGTGTTTGGGCTGTTTTTGTGTTACCCAGATCCTGGGTCAGATGTAATAACAAAGTGTTTGGGTATATTTTTGAGTTATTTATCGCAGGATTTTAGCGCCCTCTTCAGGAGAGAACAGTGCAGCTCCGTCAAATTGGTGCATGTCTTCGGTAAAATACAGGTTTGTGCATGTTTTATTTTATCGAAAAATTCGTTATTTTTTTATATTGTTTAATTTTATGCAAAGCAACATACACGGTCGCGATGTGAGTCATCTAAACCATAGACATATAATAAACACTAGACGCCCCATTGGCCGCTGGACCGTACGTCAACGGCGCCGCCATGTTGTGCGGGGCAACGTTCCCATAACGCTCATAACTGGAACTGAGAAAAATGCCTGCTTCGTGTGCTGCTTGGGGCTGTACAAATCGCTGCACAACTGAAAACCGGTCTCAGGGAATAACCTTTCACAGGTAAGACTTAACATTTGTTTCTGGTTGTATTTTCATTATATAATTGATAGTAGCTGGCCACCGGAGCCAGTCAGACTAAAATAGCTAGCGTTGTCACTAGTTAGCTGTGAAAGTTGAGACGTGAGTTTACATGATTTCTAATATAGTTTTAGCTTATGTTATTTTATAAACTAAAGTTTAAATATGCATCTCTATTTTATTAAAACCGACTTTTATGACAAGTACTCGTTACGGCTAGGTGACTGATATTTTGTTAATCTTAATCTAACCCTTAGGTTAGTTAGCTTTTCACACATTTAAGGTTTCACAAAGACAACGAGTTGAGAAGTAGCTAGAAGGGAAGTTTACCGACTCATCTACATTATTTAAAAGTTTGCCATTAAATGGTGATTTGTTTATATTTTTATTTCTTTTTCAGCCCATTGCAACCAGGGCTATAGCCTCAAGGAAAGCTGAGGAGAGCCTGTCAGTGGACTGTTCTCACCATTTCCAAGAGACTGATGGAAAATATATAGCCTTTTGTTATTATTATTATTATACCAATACTATATTATTATTATTATTGTAGTCACTATTTAATTTACTATTTTTATTATTGTCTATATTATTCTGCAATTGATATTACATTGTATTTGCGATTATTATTATTATACCACTATTATTATCAATCTATTATAGTTATGATGTTATTATTGTCTATATTCTGTAAATGATACTACATATTATATTGCTATTATTATAGTATTATTATACTATATGCTATTATCAATATATTATTATGATATTATATTATTGTACTTATACTATTTTATAAATGTTCTATTCATTACTATTTTATTTGCTGTATACTGTTTGTTTATTGACAATATTATATACTACATAAACTATTTCTTATTGTGTATAACAAACTATTTACTATTCTCAATTTCTTTATTTGCATTGCACTGTAGTTGTACCATCGTATGTATTACCATAAAGGATCCATCAGATATCTTTGTTGTTGTATGTTTTTGGAGTATCTTTCTGTAAATATCTGTATCATTTTAGTGCTATAAAAAGACAGAAAGCAGCCCGTGTGATTCGTATTTGATGATTTGTTTAATTTTATCAATGGTGGTCAATTCTAAGCTCAAAAAAAGCTAAAATTGCGTTAAAGACAGAAAATTCCTTTTTTACAATAAGAAAACTTTATTTAATTTAATGTGAAAATTAAATTATATCTTAGTATGGGCGTTTTCACAATTCTTATGCAAGAATAAAGCAGTCAAATACATGACAAGCCTGAGCTTTGACTATTTCTTATTAAAATAAATATTTTATATGTCTAACTATAGAGATCTTAAGTAACTAGAACTTTTTGTACACCACGTACATTATAAACCACTGAAATTGGTTGATAAATGTAAACGTTATTTTTGTTTTTATCCAGAAAAAACGCAGCTCATCCGTTTACTTGTGTTTGTTAACAGCGCAGTCTTGCCCCGCACAATATGGTGGACTCGTTGACGTATCGCAGCAACAGTCCAAAGCGGCCAATAGGGCGTCTAGTGTTTATTATATGTCTATGATCTAAACGAGTGTCGTGTCGTTTTTTGCACTGGATGGAAACGCCTGCATAAAATGTTATGGTTTTATTTAAAAATATACAGAATATAAATACTTAAAATGGAGTTTGATTGACAAGCGATCTAACCAATCATAATGCTGAATCTGTCATTTTGTCTGACAAAGCAACCTCGGTGGACTTGAACTAGAAAAATGGTTTACGTCTTTCCGCGTTTGAAACAACATTCCTTCTCATGTTTATTTGCTACTTATTAAATTTGATTGCTATCTTACCAGAGATGGAGAAAAATCGTACTCCAGTAAGTAAATGTGTCCCTGTCCTCAAAAATGTTTCACGCGAAAGTGCAATTCCCTCGGTTTCTGCTGCGCATCGTTTATTTTTACCACGCATGCGCACCTGCATTTAATGTCGTTCCAAAACAATGACTTATTTCTTCGAATGAAAAAGGATAAGGATCTTCACGCTTCTCTTTTCAAATAATAAAAGTGAATAGGGGGAAAAAATGACAAAAAAGCACCATAAAAATGATTGTCTTTTTCTGCTGCCATTGTTAAAGGGTTAGTTCACCCAAAAGTTAAAATTCTGTCATTAATTACTCTCCCTCATGTCGTTCCACACCCGTAAGACCTTCATTCATCTTCAGAACTAAGATATTTTTGATGAAATCCGATGACTCAGTGAGGCCTGAGCAATGACATTTCCTCTCTCAAGATCCATTAATGTACTTAAAACATATTTAAATCAGTTCATGTGAGTACAGTGGTTCAATATTAATATTATAAAGAGAAGAGAATATTTTTGGTGCGCCAAAAAAAAACCGACTTATTTACTGATGGCTGATTTCAAAACACTGCTTCAGGAAGCTTCGGAGCGTTATGAATCAGTGTGTCGAATCATGATTCGGATCGCGTGTCAAACTGCTGAAATCAGGTGACTTTGGCGCTCTGAACCGCTGATTCGACACATTGATTCATAACACTCCATCAGATTTCATCAAAAATATCTTAATTTGCATTCCAAAGATTAACAAAGGTCTTACAGGTGTGGAACGACATGAGGGTGAGTAATTAATGACAGAGGTCATTTTCTGAGAAGCTATAAATAGCAAATTTTTTTTGGCCAATGACCTCTATTTACCCTTTTATCTTTCATAGAACAGACAAAATGAATAGAAACTATCATCTTAAAAATCATAATGATGAAACAACTCGACGCCTCCGAACTCACGATTTGACTGTAATAAAGTGTCTTTATTTCAACCTGTTTAACGTGTACAGTATGAAATATGTATAAACATGCATGTAGACAGAAAACAGACAGGACCTGAGCTCTACGGGACTCCAAGTGTGCTCTTTGAATAATTTGAGGAGCCTCCTGATTGTTAGCAAACAATTTTATGAAGCAAACAAAACAGTAGCACATGAAGGACAAGGTCAGCATCATACAGATAAATCAAGCGCATCACCGCATCCCATGACCAAAACAAAACACCATCACTTAAAGTGCGCTTTATAATATACACAATTCAGAAGTTATTTCACATATTTCGTTTCGTCTCAAGGACATACAAAGTAAATAAAAAGACAGTTTAACAGTCATCCCGTTGATCAGCAAGGTAAAGCACGTTCTGTTCAGCAGACAGAAAGTCCAACCGAGACCAGGGCCGAATAAAGGCAATTTTACCGTGATACTGCAGAACAAAACTCAAGAACAGAAGTGTGTTAAGGCTTCAGTAAGCATCTACACATTGATCGAAGAGGCATACGCTTTTCCTCAAATAAGACAAGAAAAAACGAATGCATTTAAATGAAATATTTCACCCAAAAGTGACAAATTCATGTTCTTTCAAACCCAATATTTCTTTCATGAAATGCAAATTCTGCAGCAAAAATTCATCATAAAACTGCAAAAAGTACACTCTTGTGCTATATTCCAACTCATACAAAAGTTAGTATGAGAAACAGACAAAAATATGTTATTGACTGCTTTCAAATCTTATTCACAGAAGCATTAAGATTGTAAGAGAACGCGGCAAAGACGGAGGTTTTTGGCCTATAATTGTGTAAATTTTGCTTTGTTCCTCACACAATGCTATCATGTGATTTCAGAAGACTTGGTATATCATGCACAAGTCATAAAATTTCCTCTTTTGTGTGTAGGTTTGGAACGACTTGAGGGCGAATAAAAAGAATTTCGATTTCCGGGTGAAAAGTTGAACTGGGCACTGTGCAAAACAATAAACTAATAAACAATAAACAATAAACTTCATAAAATTATTCAGAACATTTATGAAAAATGAAGAATCATTCTGCGCATTTAAATAACTCCCTGCACAAATACAAATCCGACACACTGACAGACATTCTAATATTCACATCATGTGCTGAAATTAAAGACAACATTTTTGAAATAACACTTTATATACAGCCAAAGAAACAGAAGACGCTTGAAGTTCCTTATCAATGTTTTTCACGATCAAATGACGCTCACACAAAACAAGAATAACACATTATCGCTGCATATGATTAGTCGACAGTCACGACAGTTTAGAAACATAGACCGTGATCTCTTTATACAGACTTTAAAGTCTTCTGGACGTTTGAAGAGTTCAGGACAAAAACGAGGTATCACCTCACATAAAGTTCAGGTAGTACGGCGTCTAGATCATCTAGAATGCGTCCACCCCTTCAGCACGATTCCTTCAATGCACCCAAAATCCGCCAACCAATCAGACCAAAGGAAGAAAGCGGTCGGAGTCTGTGGCTCAGAGGGTCAGATGCCAGTTATAGGAACAGCGGTTCTTATAAACTGGAGGTTTACATTCTTAACCTCACTCCATTTTAGACATCTCGTACTTGGTGGTCATGATCTCCTGTGTGAAAATCATGCATTAGTTCATCAAATTTATATGTAAATGTGACACAAATGTCTTTCTTTCTTCTGTTGAAAAGAAATTAAGTTTTTTGAGGAAAACATTCCAGGATTTTTCTCCATATAGTGGACTTCACTGGGGTTCAACGGGTTCAAAATGTCAGTTTCAGTGCAGCTTCAAAGAGCTCTACATGATCCCAGACGAGGAATAAGAGTCTGATCTAGAGAAACCATCGGCCATTTTCTATAAAAAATAACATTTATATACTTTTTAACCACAAATGTTCATCTTGCACTGCTCTGTGATGCTCCACGCATTACGTAATCATGTTGGAAAGATCACGCGTGACGTAGGCGGAAGTACCAGTGAAGTCCACTATATGGAGAAAAATCCTGAAATGTTTTCCTCAAAAACCTTCATTTCTTTTCCACTGAAGAAAGGACAAATCAGGACATTTTAATTCTGAAGTGAACTAATCCTTTAATGCACACATCCGATATTTCTATTCAATGTACAATAGCATTAATTTCCATCAATAATACCTGATCTGTGTCATTAAATGAAAATTAATGCAACAAATCTTAACATATGCATTTGCAATCGTAATGGCACTCATTTTGTCTACTCCACTTTATCCCTTATCACAAAAAGACTTTACATACCTCATCTGAGTCGAGAAGGACAGGAAGAGCTCTGAAATTAAGAGAGACATGAATAATTGACAGGAAGTTGTTTTTCTTGAAGACAGCAGAGGGCGTATGAAGTATGTATGTATGTTTGTAAAACACAAAATGACTTACACATCAGAAAGAGAGGTAGGAATATTCTCCTCCACCCACTTTAAGTCTTCATCCTGAAACAATCAAATATTTAATTATGTTGCATTATTATATATTTAAATGATATATTATTGTATCTAAAAATGTGTCTCAAATATAAATGACCTATAATAAACAAATAAATAATATATATGCGCTTTTACAGCTGACATAAACCACACTTTCAGTAAACAAAAAGAAAATCCTATCCAGTGTTTTCTGTGTTGACAAATCTTTTGCGATGTCCTAATAACAGACGCGATTCGCACGCAACGCATCAACGTCCGCTGATGTCCGATTCGCGACCTAATGACTCATTTGAACAGATTCATTTTAATGAATCATGACAACAACTGATCTGTCCACACGGTCTATAATGAATCATTTACTCGAACAACTCTGAAATGAGAACATAAGTGTGCTTACCCCATTTAGCAAGAGTGGTTAGTAAAATTAGCCTTAATAATCCACAATATTTTCAGGTTATTTAAATGACAATGTGTAGTAAATTAGGCCTACCTATAAAATCAGTTAGTTTAGACTGGACTGAGGTGAAACCAGAACAAAACAAGTTGTTGTTAGCTGATGCATTCAATTGTACATGGAAGAAAATTATATTATTAGTTAAAGGGATAGTTCACCCAAAAATGAAAATGTGATGTTTATCTGCTTACCCCCAGGGCATCCAAGATGTAGATTACTTTTTTCTTCAGTTGAACGCAAATTATGATTTTTAACTGCAACCGCTGCCGTCTGTCAGTCACATAATAGCAGTAGATGGGAACTTGAACAATAAGAGTCGAAAAAACTTCCATAGACAAATCCAAATTAAACCCTGCGGCTCGTGACGGCACAATGATGTCCTAAGACACGAAACGATCGGTTTGTGCGAGAAACCGAACATTATTTATATAATTTTTTTACCTCTAATACACCACTATGTCCAACTTCGTTCAGCTTCCGGCTAGTGAGGTCAGATCGCGCTCATTGAAGTATATGGGCGAGACATCACTTCCGTCACCAGAACGCGTTTTTTGACCTCACTAGCAGGAAGCTGAACGAAGTTGGACATAGTGGTGTATTAGAGGTAAAAATTATATAAATAATGTTCGGTTTCTCGCACAAACCGATCGTTTCGTGTCTTAGGACATCAATGTGTCGTCACGAGCCGCAGGGTTTAATTTTGATTTGTCTAAGCAAGTTTTATTTACTGTTATAGTTGAAGTTCCCATCTACTGCTATTATTTGACTGACAGACGGCAGCGGTTGCAGTTAAAAATCATAATTTGCGTTCGACTGAAGAAAAAAAGTCACCTACATCTTGGATGCACTGGGGGTAAGCAGATAAACATCAAATTTTCATTTTTGAGTGAACTATCCCTTTAATATAACTTCTAAATGCTACTTTTTAATACTTTTCAAGTTTAGCAAAAAAGCTTCTTCTCTTACAAAGCTATAAAATCACAAGAAAGAATTACAGTGAGAGTGACGGGTACTTTATTGTCAGTATCGGGCTCACAGATCACGTGGGTAGGGCACTTTTTACTGTTTGTGTGGATGACCATGTGTGTCACCACCGAAGACCATTTTTGACCCAGGAAAAACCCTGCATTGATTCATTTGAATTGAAATATTTAACACTTTCACAGCAAAAATTATGTATGCGATTAATTTAGATTAATTAATCACAGAGTATATAATTAATTAGATTAAAATTTTTAATTGATTGACAGCCCTTGTGTATATATATATATGTTATAACTATATGGGACAGTTGATTTGCATATTAACACTGACCGGATTAGCTGTTGCAGGCTTCACCGTTCCATTGGATTCTGTCTTAGCTGCCCTCAACTTTATCCCATCAGCTGAAGATGAAAGAACGCATATTAATTAACCCACACTTTTCATTTAACACCATTTTCATACAGTGCAATGCGAAAACCTCTAGACATATAGACAAAAAAGTCTTACTGACCAATATTTGCAGACACCAGAAACTCTTCAATCTCCTCATCATCCGAGTCATCAATGAGTGGCGTGAACGCATACCTGCACACAGATCACATGGATGCTGCTTTTAGCAAGGCAGAAGACTTGGATTTGGAACAGGAAGACGATATCAGTGCGCTTGCCTTTGGTTGTTGGCGGACGGCCTCCACAGAAACATGATGACTAGGAGAATGATGGAGAAGAGGAATCTCCAGAAAGCGTCATCCACCCACAGCTCCATCCAGTCCTGCTCATAAACACACAAGAGACAGTGTCAGGTGTTCTGGATCTGCTCCAATCTGAGTAGATACTGAGTAGTTCAGATACTCACCGCCTGGCAGTCTGATAACCGAAACTTCTTTGTTGTCCAAACCATGAAAATGATGGAGGCTGAAACACACCACAAATAATAAATCACCCTTATTTTTTGGCTCTATTCAGTGATGCATCATGCCTTATACTCACCGAGAACAGCAAAGATGAGCGTGTTGGTGAAGTGTCTGTACAAAGACAACTTCACTGGGTTTCTTCTGAGTTTTAGAGTCTTAATGGTTTGTGCCAGACTGACAAATATGTGAGATAGAGTCAAGGAAATGAGGCTTACAGGAACAAAAAAATAGGTTGTTATTAAAAATATTATATTTTTGTGCATAACTTGTGGCATGCCGTCAATTATCACAGAGGAAAAAAATGAGCATGTAACCTCAATACACTAGAATAAAATAATGTTATTGCAACTGTTTCATAAGTATAACATGCACATAAACATACTCTACACAATTGAGTGAATGCAAGCACTTCTGCTGGCTACAAAAGTGTTATATTGGATTTATTTTTTATATTATAATATGCATATTATTTATGATACATTTAATAATAATTAAATACTATGTTTTGGTTTACTATTTAATATTAAGATAGACTATCGTTCAAATATTTGGGGTCATAAAACATGACATAAAACATTTTTATGCATCACTGCCTGTGAAGAAAGCGAGAGTATGGATGAATGAATAAATATCTATTGATTAAAATTATGAAGAAAATTACAGGATGGATGAATTAATAAAGATCTAATGATTAAAATTATGAAGAAAATTACAGTATGGATGAATTAATAAATATCTATAAGCTCAAAATTATGAAGAAAATTACAGTATGGATGAATTAATAAATATCTATAAGCTTAAAATTATGAAGAAAATTACAGTATGGATGAATTAATAAATATCTATAAGCTCAAAATTATGAAGAAAATTACAGTATGGATGAATTAATAAATATCTATAAGCTCAAAATTATGAAGAAAATTACAGTATGGATGAATTAATAAATATCTATAAGCTCAAAATTATGAAGAAAATTACAGTATGGATGAATTAATAAAGATCTAATGATTGAAATTATGAAGAAAATTACAGTATGGATGAATTAATAAATATCTATAAGCTCAAAATTATAAAGAAAATTACAGTATGGATGAATTAATAAAGATCTAATGATTGAAATTATGAAGAAAATTACAGTATGGATGAATTAATAAATATCTATAAGCTTAAAATTATCAAGAAAATTACAGTATGGATGAATTAATAAATATCTATAAGCTCAAAATTATGAAGAAAATTACAGTATGGATGAATTAATAAATATCTATAAGCTCAAAATTATGAAGAAAATTACAGTATGGATGAATTAATAAAGATCTAATGATTGAAATTATGAAGAAAATTACAGTATGGATGAATTAATAAAGATCTAATGATTGAAATTATGAAGAAAATTACAGTATGGATGAATTAATAAATATCTATAAGCTCAAAATTATGAAGAAAATTACAGTATGGATGAATTAATAAATATCTATAAGCTTAAAATTATAAAGAAAATTACAGTATGGATGAATTAATAAATATCTATAAGCTTAAAATTATAAAGAAAATTACAGTATGGATGAATTAATAAATATCTATAAGCTTAAAATTATGAAGAAAATTACAGTATGGATGAATTAATAAAGATCTAATGATTTAAATTATGAAGAAAATTACAGTATGGATGAATTAATAAATATCTATAAGCTTAAAATTATGAAGAAAATTACAGTATGGATGAATTAATAAATATCTATAAGCTTAAAATTATGAAGAAAATTACAGTATGGATGAATTAATAAATATCTATAAGCTCAAAATTATGAAGAAAATTACAGTATGGATGAATTAATAAATATCTATAAGCTTAAAATTATAAAGAAAATTACAGTATGGATGAATTAATAAATATCTATAAGCTCAAAATTATGAAGAAAATTACAGTATGGATGAATTAATAAAGATCTAATGATTGAAATTATGAAGAAAATTACAGTATGGATGAATTAATAAATATCTATAAGCTCAAAATTATGAAGAAAATTACAGTATGGATGAATTAATAAAGATCTAATGATTGAAATTATGAAGAAAATTACAGTATGGATGAATTAATAAATATCTATAAGCTCAAAATTATGAAGAAAATTACAGTATGGATGAATTAATAAAGATCTAATGATTGAAATTATGAAGAAAATTACAGTATGGATGAATTAATAAATATCTATAAGCTCAAAATTATGAAGAAAATTACAGTATGGATGAATTAATAAATATCTATAAGCTCAAAATTATGAAGAAAATTACAGTATGGATGAATTAATAAATATCTATAAGCTCAAAATTATGAAGAAAATTACAGTATGGATGAATTAATAAATATCTATAAGCTCAAAATTATGAAGAAAATTACAGTATGGATGAATTAATAAATATCTATAAGCTCAAAATTATGAAGAAAATTACAGTATGGATGAATTAATAAATATCTATAAGCTCAAAATTATGAAGAAAATTACAGTATGGATGAATTAATAAATATCTATAAGCTCAAAATTATGAAGGAAATTACAGTATGGATGAATTAATAAAGATCTAATGATTAAAATTATGAAGAAAATGAGAGTCTGTATATTTTTTATTTTTGCAAAGGTCCCTTTAGGGGCTCCATAGTGTTCTATTTGAATATATTACAAAATGTACTAATAAAACACATTTCTTATTATTCTCAGTGTTGAAAACAGAAGGGCTGCCTTATATTCATAATTGCGGAAAGATCATTTTTCAGGATTCTTTGATGAATAGAAAGTTCAAAAGAACAACATTTATTTGAAATTGAAATATTTTGTAACATTATTTACCGTCGCATCTGATCAATTTAACGCACCCTTGCTGAATAAAAGTATTAATTTCTATAAAAAATGAAATGTAAATCGAACTGACCCCAAACTTCTGAACTGTAGTACTTTGCAGTGCTAAAATACACCAGCTTCCATTATGGACATGTATCATAAGCATGCCACACATGAATAGACATTATGCTGAAAATAAAACAGATTATTCTTTTTAGCATTGTGTTTGGTAAGAAAGGCATATGGCATCATGCAGGAATAAATATGGCCGCTACAGCTCACCGTGTCCTAACCAGATGCGACAAGCGATGACTATTTTAGAAACTATTTCTGTTTTTCTGTGACGTCGCAGTTAGAAGAACAACACAAAGTATGCTAATGATAATCTCAGGTGCTGTTTATGTGCTTTATTTGATGTTAAAAGCGCCTAATGTGAGTTTGAATATCATTTTGTGTGTCTTTTATAGCCGTACTGAAAGCGACAATGGACAATTCACCTCAGATCTTCAAAATAAATGAAAGGAAACAAGATTGACATTGATTGACATCGTCACGCCTCATAGTCGCGTCGCGTCTGTGTTTGTCGCTGCAATCGTATCGCATCACGTCTGGTTAGGACACGGTGTAATTGATGTGCAGGGGCAAAAACGCAAACACGGCTCCCCAAAAGGATATCCACCAACACAGAGAGGAGTCAAGCAGAGCCAGGGGAATGTTGGCTAGCAGGGCCAGGTCAGAGTCTTTAGCCTGAGAGAGGCGGGAAAATGAGGAACAGGTAACAGTAGGAATGGGTCAATACAACGTGAAAACTAAAATCACACTGAAATTAAAGGGTTAGTTCACCCATAAATTAAAATAATGTAATTTATTACTCTCCCTCATGTCGTTCCACACCCGTAAGACCTTCATTAATCTTCAGAACACAAATTAAGATATTTTTGATGAAATCCGATGGCTCAGTGAGGCCTGAGCAATGACATTTCCTCTCTCAAGATCCATTAATGTACTAAAAACATATTTAAATCAGTTCATGTGAGTACAGTGGTTCAATATTAAGTGCCAAAGTCACGTGATTTCAGCAGTTTGACACGCGATCCGAATCATGATTCGATACACTGATTCATAACGCTATGAAGCTTCCTGAAGCAGTGTTTTGAAATCGGCCATCACTAAATAAGTCTTTATTTTGTTTTTTTGGCGCACAAAAATATTCTCGTGGCTTTATAATATTAATATTGAACCACTGTACTCACATGAACTGATTTAAATATGTTTTTAGTACATTAATGGATCTTGAGAGAGGAAATGTCATTGCTCAGGCCTCACTGAGTCATCGGATTTCATCAAAAATATCTTAATTTTGTGTTCTGAAGATGAACGAAGGTCTTAGAACGACATGAGGGTGAGTAATAAATGACATTATTTTCATTTTTGGGTGAACTAACCCTTTAACATACTCCTGGTCAACTACATGATTATTGTATGTAAGAAATAATGACAGAATAAGTTATATAAAACACGATTAGCTTATCGGTGACACTTTGCAATAAGGTCTCAGTTTTAATGTTAGTTAATGCATATGCTAACGTGAACTAACAATGAGCAAAATATTTTTTTAAAGCACTTATTCATCTTTGTTTATGTATGTTAGTTAGTAAAAATATAATTTTTATTGTTCATGTTAGATGACATAACCAAATTTGACACGTAGAATTATTGTTGGTTCATGTTAACTAATGTACAGAACTAATGTTAAAGGTATAGTTCACCCAAAAATGAAAATTATACCATGATTTACTCACCCTCAAGACTTAATACATCCTAGGTGACTATCTTCCTTCAGATGAACATAATCAGAGATATATTTAAAAATATTCAGGCTCTTCCAAGCTTTATAATGGGGGGTGAGATTTTGAAGCCCAAAAAATGCATCCATCCATCATAAATATAATCCATACGACTCCAGGGGGTTAAAAATTCTTATTTTTCTTACAAAAACCCATCGCTTCTCTTCAGAAGGCCTTTATTAACCCCCTGGAGTCGTATGAATTATATTTATGATGCATTTTTTCGGGCTTCAAAATCTCGCCCTCCATTATAAAGCTTGGAAGAGCCAGAATATTTTTAAATATATCTCTGATTGTGTTCATCTGAAGGAAGATAGTCACCTAGAATGTCTTGAGGGCGAGTAAATAGTTTTTGGGTGAACTATACCTTTAACAAATGAAACCTCACTGTAAAGTGTTACCCTGTTATCAAATGAAGTCTTCATAATCTAACAGGTTTGATAAGCCCATCGGAAGGATATGAACCAGATGGCCGAAGAATCAAACACAGCTACTATAACGTAAGTGATGAGGGCTGGTCCATTATCTCGACCCTTACAGATCAACATTCATTATTCACAACAATAAACATCTCTAAAGCTCTAATGACGTCTCAATGTTTAAATTATGCAGTTGCATAAGAATAAAATGGGGAACTGTGAATGGTTTAAAATGCCTTAGGATGTCAGCTTTACCCCAGTGATCCTCAGAACGCCCTCAATTGCAGCGAATGTGAAGTAAAGCACGCCCAGACCCACCACTCTGTGCATGACGGTGCCTAAACGCGGTCTGAGGACACAAAAATATCATCTTAAACCACTTAATCATCCTGAAACCTGCCAATCAATGCTTTCATCACTCACTTGACAATGCCGTAGCCCAGACTGACGATGATGACGAGCAAACGGGCCAAAGTCCTCTTCAGAGCGGAGATGAGCTCAGCAAAGATCAGCAGACCCTGAGCTGGAGAGAAGAGTTTATAATATTAACTATAATGACATTCAACTAGAAGCCTGTTTTTCAGTAAAAATATCGATCTTGGTGTCATTGATTTGAAAGAAAAATAGCATGTGTTCTGACTAACATGCAGATCCCACGTTGTTAGTGTTCTGATATTCAGCACAGAAGACGGCCTTCTCTATCATGCCCAAAAATATGACTCCTGCAATCCAGAACTGGATCCTCAGCAGGTCTTTCCAGTAGCAGGACGACCAGAAGAACCAGAGCAGAGCGTACAAAATGTACACCATACACATCACCATGTAGAACTGAAGAAGAGAGAGAGAAATGTGTTATTCCTCATTAATTTAAAGGGGTGGTTGATTATGATTTGACTTTTTTAACTTTAGTTAGTGTGTAATGTTGCTGTTTGATCATAAACAACATCTGCAAAGTTACGACGCTCAAAGTTCAATGCAAAGAGAGATATTTTCTTTTACAGAAATCATTGTTCAAGGACTACAATGAGCTTCTTCCTGGGTTAGTGACATCACAAACCCTAACATTTACATAAACCCCGCCCCCGAGAACACGCAACAAAGGGGGTGGGGCCATGTTGGGCTGCTTTAGAGAAGAGGAAGAGTTGTTGTAGTCGAGTGTTGTTGTCATGCCGTCATTTTACACCAAACGAGGGTCAATTCAACACAAAAGATGAACATGACGGCACATGCTAGTGGATGAGTTGAATCAACTCCACAGCAACTACATCAATTTATCCACTAACCATTCAGAAACGTCTAAAAGTTGTAACTTCTTCCTGAGTCTCTCCATCAGTGTCGACTCCGGTTTGAACAATGTAAGGCTGAACACTTTCCTCATTTTGGCTGCGTGAGATTCTCCAGCTTTGTTGTTGTTGAGCTGTTAAAGCTCCGCCCTCTTCTGGAAAGGGGGCGGGAGCAGCAGCTCATTTGCATTTAAAGGGACACACACAAAAGCGGCTTGTTTTTGCTCACACCCAAATAGGGGCAAATTTGTCAAGCTATAATAAATGATCTGTGGGGGATTTTGAGCTGAAACTTCACACACATTCTGGGGATCTTACATTACATCTTATGAAAGCGGCATTAAAGGTCCCCTTTAAGACCTTAAGATTAAGATTTTAACATCTGACAGATTAAAAGTGTCCACTTAGAAAAGTAAAAGCACATCTCTTCTCAACCAGACAGGATTTAATGTGTCACTCATTTTCACAGCACAAATAGGGCAGGACAAGTTTAATAGGGCTTTCTAGGGTTTTACTAACTTTTAATAATACATTACATTGCTGTTCAAATGTTTGAGGTCAGCAAGATTTTTTTTTTAAGAAATTAAGACTTTTATTCAGCAAGGATGCGAGGAGAATAAAGACATTTTCAGTATATATATATATATATATATATATATATATATATATATATATAAAATATAAAATATATATATATATATATATATATATATATATATATAAAATATAAAATATATATATATATATATATATATATAAAAAAAATTCTATTAATCAAATAATCTGAATAATAAAAAGGTGCCCTAGAACTTTTTTTTAAAAGATGTAATATAAGTCTAAGGTGTCCCCTGAATGTGTTTGTGAAGTTTCAGATCAAAATACCCCATAGATTTTTTTTAATTCATTTTTTTAACTGCCTATTTTGGGGAATCATTATAAATGAGCTGATTCAGGGATACTGGCCCTTTAATTCTCGTGCTCCACGCCCACGGAGCTCGCGCTTGCCTTGAACAGTGCATAAACAAAGTTTATACAGCTAATATAACCCTCAAATGGATCTTTACAAAGTGTTCGTCATGCATGCGTCGGATTATGTGAGTATTGTTTATATTTGATTTAGAATGAATTTGAGGCTGTGCTCCGTGGCTAACGGCTAAAGCTACACTGTTGGAGAGATTTATAAAGAATGAAGTTGTGTTTATGAATTATACAGACTGCAAGTGTTTAAAAATGAAAATAGCGACAGCTCTTGTCTCCGTGAATACAGTAAGAAACGATGGTAACTTTAACCACATTTAACAGTACATTAGCAACATGCTAATGAAACATTTAGAAAGACTAAAAATATCATGAAATCATGGATCATGTCAGTTATTATTGCTCCATCTGCCATTTTTCGCTGTTGTTCTTGCTTGCTTACCTAGTCTGATGATTCAGCTGTGCACAGATCCAGACGTTAATACTGGCTGCCCTTGTCTAATGCCTTTTATAATGTTGGGATCATGGGCTGGCATATGCAAATATTGGGGGCGTACATATTAATGATCGCAACTGTTACGTAACAGTCGGTGTTATGTTGAGATTCGCCTGTTCTTTGGAGGTCTTTTAAACAAATGAGATTTATATAAGAAGGAGGAAACAATGGAGTTTGAGACTCACTGTATGTCATTTCCATGTACTGAACTCTTGTTATTCAACTATGCCGAGGTAAATTCAATTTTTCATTCGAGGGCACCTTTAAAAAAAAGGATCAGTTTCCACAAAAATATGAAACTGTTTTCAACATTGATAATAATCATAAATGTTTCTTGAGCAGCAAATCATCATATCAGAATGATTTCTGTAGGATCATGTGACACTGAAGACTGCAGTAACGATGCTGAAAATACAGCTTTGATCATAGGAAATTTAAAAATATATTTGCTCAGAAAACAGGTATATTTTAAGTTACAATAATATTTTCACAATATTACTGTTTTTACTGTATTGCTGAATAAATACAGTCTTGGTGAGCAGAAGAGATTTCTTTCAAAAATATTTTAAAAATCTTATCAACTTCAAACTTTTAAACTAGTCTATATTTTATTATAATACTGCATATTTTATATATTGTATTATAACAGTGATCATGTAGCACAAATAAACAAATGACACAAAGCCGATGAGCAACTGAACTACTTACGATCATGAGAGGCCATTCGGTGACGGAGAGAAAGCCGTGTGTTCCCTTCATCATAACACTGACTGAAACACACAATTTAGATAAGAAGCAATGAGATAAGATCACACAAACACCTTTTTAAACCGCTAAATATTCAGGCATCTCTGATAAGAGCAGATGAGGCCTACAGGTTAAATTCCAGTTGACATCTTGTTTGCTTGGATGGATTGACACCACCAGCAGGTACGGCCCATCCCTCCAGGTCGTAGCAATCACATTTTCCTTTCAACAAAGAAGTTATGTGCCATTACGTAACAAATCCTCAATCTTTTACTGTTGCCAAATTGGCAAATACTCCATATATTTTGTCCAAGAATGTCTTACCTTTGCTTCAGCCTCAGCAACAGGAGAACTTGTGAAACTGCCTCCCTTATATTAAATAATAAATAAATAAATTATATATGTGTGTGTGTGTGTGTGTGTGTGTATACATATACATATATAATATATAAATATATATATTAGATGTTTGGAGTACAATCAAGCTTTTGAAGCAGGTCAAAACCTGTACCTGTAACTCGCCTTCCACCGCAGCCGGTTTCACTGTTTTTGGTTCTGCTTTTGATTTCTGCAGATAAATATGTAATAGACAACATTAAAAAAGCAAGATACATTTAATCTCTTAACATGCAATTATGAAATAAAGATTAATGTCAGCTGATTGTCAGGATGAGGAAGTTAAAAGACATAGTAAACAAGACTCATATGACATTATTGTGAGCTATTACATCATATTTGTTGAACTGCCTTTAATTAATGCTGGTTTTAATTTTTTTATCACTGTGTCCGGATATTGCGAATGTGAAAATGAGATTTCTATCACATTGTAGTATTTTATGTGCTTATAAAATGTGCTTGTCATGAAAATAGTCACAATGCAAATATATTTATATATATATATATATATATACACACTGTTTATTTATACTAACATATTAATACCAATGCATAATAAAAAAATGTCTTTTTGTGTAAAAATGTTTATAGTAAAATATGTCTCAGACCAGTGTTGTTGTTGCTAACTAAAACTAAAACTATCAAAATTGTAAATTAAAATAAATAAAAAAGAAATATAAATGAAAAATATTTCCTGAAGTACTAAAATTACTAAAACTGAAAAAAAAAATGATAATCGTTTGCAATGTCTAATGTGTTAAGATTTGTTTACAAATAATTAGCAATATATTTTTACAGCATTTATTAATGTTAGATAAAAAAAAATGTTCTTATGTTCATATTAGTTCACAGTGCATTAAATAATGATTTTAAAAATGGGTTATTAAATGTTGAGATTAACATTAATAAATGCTGTAGAAGTATTGATCATTGTTCGTTAACATTAAAAATATATTGAAGCTATATAGAAATATTTAAAATAATAAATAAGTGACAAAATCACTAAAATGAAAACTGAAAATATAAAGAAGTGTTGCAAACGTACATTGAACATGGGGAAGATGTGCATGTCACTGCGGCAGGACAGTTCCCTGTATCTGTGCTGAATGTACTCTCCGGGTCCGAGAGGGTTCGGGTCCATACTCTTCCCTCGACTCAGCGGCGTCTTCTCATACATTTCCTGAGCGAGCAAACAAACGAACGATCAACAGAGGAAGAACATCACACACAGCTGCTGAACGGACTTACAGGTGCCACTCACTTCAATATTGTTGTACTCGTTGTGACATGGGTAATGCTTTAAAAACCACTGAATGGTGAAAGTCACTTCCTCTGGGCAACCAAATGATGCCACTGCAAGGAGAATAAAGACCTTAAGTCACTGCGCAGTTCATATCAATCATGGTCTTCGGGGTCTTTTTGACCCGCAAATGATGTTTGCTAAAATAAAAAAAAATGTTTTCTTTGTCCAAATGGCATGAGACTTTGTACACTTTTTAGATCTACAAATAAAAGAATGATATCTTGTTTTTATGTTAGTGTAAAAAAAAAAAAGTCGCACTCATGGTCTTTGGGGTCTCCAGAGACCCCAGGCAACAAAATCTAATTTTGTAACAAAAAAATTGTTGTTGTTTTTTAAATGTAATTTTACTCTGTGTATTAATGTTTGCACTTAACATTTGTGCACTTTTTGGAGAGTTTATATCTTTTAAATTTATATAAATAAATAACTGCATCTTTTTTGTATAGGTTTTTATACAAAAACAGCTTTTTATGTAAAATTAACTTTATAAGACCCACATTTCTAACTTTCATTCATGGGGATAACATGGATAAATTGACATGGTTTAGAAATTGAAATGGATTTTTGCCCTTCTTTTGGAAAATGCAGTTTTAAAAGTAAAAAATGATCACTTTGTCCAGTAGATGGCAGCAGAACTCCGCTATTTGCTATTTGACTCACTGAAAGACTCTTTTCACAAGTTTTTTTCAGCTGGATTCATATCTAAATATTATAAAATCACAATTGTGACAATAAAAATTACTTTGTCAAAGTTCTGACACACTGACACACTGATTCATAACGCTCCAAAGCTTCCTGAAGCAGTGTTTTGAAATCGGCCATCACTAAATTACACTAAGTCGTTATTTTGTTTTTTGGCGCACCAAAAATATTCTCATGGCTTTATAATATTAATATTGAACCACTGTACTCACATGAACTGATTTAAATATGTTTTTAGTACATTAATGGATCTTGAGAGAGGAAATGTCATTGCTGGCTATGCAGGCTTCACTGAGCCATCAGATTTCATCAAAAATATCTTAATTTGTGTTATGAAGATTAACGAAGTTCTTACGGGTGTGGAACGGCATGAGGGTGAGAAATTAATGACATTTTCATTTTTGGATGAACTAACCCTTTAAGTAAAAACATTAATAAACAGCGCAAAATTACATTGGTTTTCAAAAAATATATTATATTGTTACAAAATTACATATTGTTGTGTAGCCCACAAACGAAGACCGTTAATGTTTGGTTTACTAAGCTTCAAAACAAATAAATAACCATATCAGATACCTCTCATTTGAATGTCAGTGTCCTTATACATGGATTTTCTTAACAGTAAAGGTCTTGATGTCTAGAAGAGAGAATATTAAGTCAAACATGCAATGTGCAAAATATAGTTTCTTTCAGAGAAAGTGAATTAAACTGGTGCGACATTGTCTTACAGTGGCAGCCACTGGAAACCTTCGTGGAAAAATTAGACATGTCTTTAAATATTTGATAAAACCTTGTCACAAACTTTACACAGATCATATGGACAATCAAAGGCGACAGCGTCACACTAAAAAAGTAAAAACCTCAGTTTGCAGTTAAAGGCTCTATTTATAACTGTATATATATATATATATATATATATATATATATATATATATATATATATATATATACATACATAATTGCAGCTACATGAGAACCAACAAATACAATCATATGATCATGACAGCATTGTTCAATATCATCTCTCAAATTGGCCATTAATGCCAATTAAATTAGTAAAAAATGACACAATATCATGTTTTGGAGATCTGTGTTATGTATCACTGAGCTAGTGTTACTCTCTATATAAACACAGCAGCTTTATACTTCAACAATTTAGCAGTATTTCATAATCTGAATGACTCCGACAGTCTCATAACGTTTAATTCTAATTTCTAGGGGTTGTCTTAATAACAGTAACGTGAAAACATTGTATAATCCATAAACTAAAGATGCCCCGTTATCCAATACTAGCTGTTAGCATTGGTCGCTTCGCTCATTCTCATCCATTTATAATCCAAAAATGTTATCCACTCTCACATTAAGCACTGTAATAGTCCACATGCCCATCTCTGGAGCGGCGTTAACTCCATTTAATGATGCGGTGATGAATAGAAATGGGATAAAATAGAGAAAAGGGCTTCTGTTCCGTATCCACCGGCAGCTTCTGACGGCCATGTTTACTGACCAGAGACGCTCGCGCCCCCCTCGCGCGGACACTCGCACCTGTGCGTGCGCGTGCCACGTCACGGATTCATTCAAACGTCACAAAACAAACTAAATTTCCTTAATCTTCTCATAAACCGATAAATAAATAAATACAAATCTTCTCATAAACCCTTTTTTGCATGTTCGCCTACATTTATTAATATTTCAGCTATTTTTAACACATTAATAATAACGCTTACGAAAATTAACCATGGATTTACTACAAATAAAACAAAAATTGTATGGTAACCACAAATTAACCATAGTTTAACCAATGTATTGGTAGTAAAATCAAGTTTTTAATGTTGTTTATATGTCTATATGGTGTTTTTAATGTGCTAAGACAAACCATGTGCAAATTCATTAGTCAACACCATTGCTGAGTATTTTCTCTTTAAAACTGCAGTGATTTAAAGATCGCTGGTGTTTCTTACACCACAAACTACCTTGTAACCAATCACGTCAACGTGTGGCCGGGCTTTAGCATATCATTAACTATGACCGATCTGAAGCAGGAGTCTCAAGAGAAGGTTATGTGTAATTAACAACACATTATTAGCTGTTTGATAACGTAGTCAAGCAAAAGGCTAATCATATTAATTATTGTTATGTGTCCGACATTGCAACTTTTAGCTCAGTAAGTTGACCGAGTGGATGTCTGAGCTCGTGTGAGTGAGTGGAGGCGGGGCTAATTTGCATATGCATATATCCGCGTATAATAAATAAGGCAACGGTGTAGAGTTATGTTCAAGCTTTTTTTCACAGGAAAAAAACGTTTAAATGTCATTTTGGTGTTCTTTTAAGGGATAAAATGATTGACTACAGGGGGACTTTAATCTTTTGTGATACTAACATTTTGATTGATAAACTCACAGTAAACAACAGATTTTAAGTGGTATTCACACTGAAATTCAGAAGTGAACGTTTCTGAGTGACAGCTACTCATATTAATGGTAGATAAATATTATTAAATGGCTCATTCAGACTATTAGCAAAGTCCCTATAAGAGTCATTTCACCTGGCGGCCATCTTTGAAACGCCTCTCTGCATTCTCTCTTTGAATGGGGAAACATTAAATTCTCTAAAGCTGTTCGCCAAGCTTTCGATTGAATTTCATATTTCGGAGGCGCGCGTCTGACTGTTTCTATAGGAACAAGAGCTTCTAATGGCCGCTGCAGTGACGTGTGACTTTACCAGTCGGCGATTGGCTCTTATTTAGAAGGCAGGACTTATTCCACCATATTGCACTTTCTCCTATTCAAAACAATATGAGTCTTGTGTTATTCTATAGTCTTTGCTATTAGTTACTTAAAGGAACACTCCATTTTTTTGAAAATAGGCTAATTTTCCAACTCCCCTAGAGTGAAACAGTTGAGTTTTACTGTTTTCGAATCCATTCAGCCGATCTCCGGGTTTGGCGGTACCACTTTTAGCATAGCTTAGCATAGTTCATTGAATCTGATTAGACCGTTAGCATCTCGCTCAAAAATAACCAAAAAGTTTCAATATTTTTCCTATTTCAAACTTGACTCTTCTGTAGTTACATCGTGTACTAAGACCAACGGAAAATGAAAAGTTGTGATTTTCAAGGTCGATATGGCTAGGAACTATACTCTCATTCCAGCGTAATAATCAAGTAACTTTGCTGGCGTACCACGGATGCAGCAGGCGCAATGATATTATGCAGCGCCTCTCACAAATGTCTCCATGGTTGCAAGGCACGCTCCCAGTGCAAACAGCCGCTGCGTAATATCATTTTTGTGCTAGATGCTAACGGTCTAATCCGATTCAATGAACTATGCTAAGCTATGCTAAAAGTGGTACCGCCAGACCCAGAGATCGGCTGAATGGATTCGAAAACGGTAAAACTCAACTGTTTAACTCTAGGGGAGTTGGAAAATGAGCCTATTTTCAAAAAAAGTGGAGCGTTCCTTTAACATTTATGGCTACATAAAAACTATTCATTGAAGTAAAAACATAGCCCAAAAAAATTCATACAGAATCTCAAAGCAAAAGTCATTTTGTTAGCAGTATTTAATAAGATATTGTTCATAATGACAGTAATAAATTGCACACAATCTCAAATAAACATAGATATTGTACTGTACCTCAATCTAAAGGTACAGTAATGACTTCACACAACATTTGAACATTTCTCCCATTGATTTTCTTCATGTCAGTTTAACTAAGTTAAAATGTAAAAAAAAAAACCACTACATATATAGCTTGTCCTTCATATTTACAAAATGCATTTCTAATATACAAATAGGATTCTATGCAGAAAAGTTCACAAAAAGCTTAAAATCACAATGTAGCTTAATTTTATAACACTTTTGAAGACAAATACATTACAAAACAAAACAGTCTCGTCTTCACTTCTGAAAAATACACAACTTTTATATAACATTTGTAGCATCACAGTTTTGAGGTCTGTGCATTAACATGCATTAAGGCTAAGACAACACCATGTAGCTTTCTTCACTATTGAAATGTGAAAGACTGTCTTTGTCCACTGCACTCAATTTGTCATTTTGCAAGAGACAAAATTGGACATTGGTTACAATAGCTACTGACATAATGTACACTACTGTTCAAATGTTTTTTAAGGATTCTGAAAAAAATAAATCTTCTGCTCACCAAGGCTGCATTGATTTGATCAAAAATACAGTAGAAAATCTGAAATATTATTTCAATTTAAAATAACTGTTTATCGATTTAATATACAGTAAAGTGTAATTTATTCCTGTGATCAAAGCTGAATTTTCAGCATCATTACTCCAGTCTTCAGTGTCACATGATCCTTCAGAAACATTTCTTATATGATGCTCAAGAAACATTTATTATCAGTGTTGAAAACATAAATTTTTTCAGGATTCTTTCATGAATAGAAAGTTCAAAAGAACAACATTTATTTGAAATAGAAATCTTTTATAACATTATAAATGTCTTTGTCACTTTTGATCAATTTAATGTTTCCTTGCTGAAAAAAAGTATTAATTAAAAAAAGAGGACAAAAATGACGCTTTGCGCGAATTATGGGTGTAACTTCCGTTAAGCTGTAAACAAATACGTTTAAAAATGGGTACAATGGGTACAAATCAGTCAGATTTCATTGGTGATTTCAAATATGAATTTTAATCGAAAACTTGGCGAACAGCTTTGGAGAATTTGATGTTTCCCCATTCAGAGATGGAGCTGCACTTGGGATGTCCGAGAGGCGTTTCTAAGGTGGCCGCCGAATGAAATGACTTGTCTTTTTTATTTTATTTTTCATGACTTGTCTTAAAGAGATTTGGTTAGTAATATAAATCTGTATTATATGTAACATAGCCTACATTGCCTTTACCAAAAATGTTCCAACTTCAGCACTGCGTGACATTACTTCAAAGTGATTTCTGCATTTTGACAGATAATAAGTTGTATTTAACTGTGAAAACAAACCTGGAAAGAGACGTGAGGATTTGAGGGGAAAAACGAGAGATTCTTCGTGTATTCCAGAGAATTATTAATGGGATGTATCCAGACCACAGATGTGCAGTATATGTTGTCCTTTTTCATACTATTACAGCGGAACGCTAAGGAAAAATTAAAATAATCACAAGGAAAAGACTGCAGCGACTGAAAAGTTATTGTTATGACGTCACGTTAAATACCAATCGTACCTTATGGACGCGTTTTAACGGTCATCCACATTGTAAAGCTTGTAAAGTTTTTTATATTTTCATTTTTTTTTATGTACATTTATAACACTATACATATTATTGTATTGCCTTTTCAAATTAGTTGCGAAAATACTGTTGGGTTTTTCTTAAAAATATATAAAAAATATATAAAGTATTCTCTCATTTACCACCATAGAATTTTACCAAACTAAGACGACTTCCGCTTCGAGAAACCTGTGAAAAGGGTGTGAAAATAAAACATGCTCAATCTGTCGAACTGACAGATACTAAGCTTTATGTATGAATTTAAATGATTCGTTTCAGTCTTTTTGAATGGAAGTTCCCCAAACCGGAAGTGCCACCCATAATTCAAAACGCAGTTGGCTCGTCAGGAATAAGGTGGATATAAATCATACAGATGTGGTTTAGAGATGGTTTGTATAAAGAGAAATCCAATTTATTGCATGCTTTGCTGTAACGTGTGTAACTTTTTTGAAATCAAAATATTTTCTTGTAACTTAATACTAGTGCTGTCAAAAGATTAATCGCATCCATGTGTGTGTGTGTGTGTGTACGGTGTATATTTATTATGCATATATAAATACAATCAAATACATGTATTTATTTAAGAACTATTTACATGTATATTTATATAATATATAAATATAAATGTTTTAATGTAATATTTTTGTTAAATATATACATGCATGTGTTTGTATTTATATATACATAATACATATACACCCTACACACACATACAGTTGCAAGAAAAAGTATGTGAACCACTTGCCGAATCTGTGAAAATGTTAATAATTTTAACAAAATAAGAGAGATAATACAAAATGCATGTTATTTTTTTATTTAGTACTGTCCTGAGTAAGATATTTTACATAAAAGATGTTTTTCTGAAGAACAGAGCTCAGTTTAACTGCTCAGGACAAACAAGAGACTCATGAACAACCATCACACAACACACAAACAGTCGTGGATCATCAGGTGACCACACACAGTATTGAGAATCAATGCTTCACACACTTATGAATGGGGTTATTTTAATAAATTCAGCTATTGTTTTGTCTTGTGAACTAAATGTAAACATCTTTTATGTGAAATATCTTACTCAGGACAGTACTAAACAAAAAATAACATGCATTTTTTATGATCCCTCTTATTTTGTTAAAATTTTGCACATTTTCACAGATTCTGCAAGTGGTTCACATACTTTTTCTTGCAACTGTATATCATATAAACAAACTTATTTTGGATGCGATCAATCGTTTGACAGCACTAATACAGACTCTAATTAAAGCATTCATGTGTTGATTCCTCTGTAAAGTGTAACAGCGTCTCTGTGGTGCTTTCAAAACATTGATCTGTATGTTTGAGCGTCCATCACAATGACATTTACTCAAACAATGGTGTGAGTTTGGCGTAAGTGTATATGGTCAAATTCCCATCATGCAACTCTCCATCAGAGCAAACGTGTCGTGTCACTAGATGTTTGCTGCGTCACCGTTTCGCCACCGTCCTGTTCAAAGAGTCCGTGACTCAATAGTGGCGTATCAACAGCAGTTCTCGCCCCATGGTCCCCAGAGGATATGACAACAACGTAACGGTCGTCCTCCGCGTCTGTGCTCTCGTGAACGTCCGCCGTCACTACTGACGTGTCCGTGGTTTGGCGACTGCAGGAGGGCGAGGATGTCAGGACGGGGCCCTCCGCCGTCATGCCGGGTAACTGCTCTTCCTCCTCAGGGAAGCTGGTGTTTATGTAGATGATGTCTCTCCTGTTGGACACCGCGGGAAGTTTCCCTGCCAGATTCTCCAGCCTCTTCCTAACCTGTGTGAAGTCGGGTCGGTCCACCGGATCTGCGCTCCAGCAGCTGAACATGATATCGTACCTGAAACACCACATGTGATGAGAATTAGTTTCACTTTTTTAACTTTAGTTAGTGTGTAATGTTGCTGTTTGATCATAAACAACATCTGCAAAGTTACGACGCTCAAAGTTCAATGCAAAGAGAGATATTTTCTTTTACAGAAATCACTGGCAGGAATTACAGAGCTTCTTTCTGTGTTGGTGACATCACAAAACATTTTTTTTTTACATAAACCCCGCCCCCGAGGACACACAACAAAGGGGGCGGGGCCATGTTGGGCTGCTTTAGAGAAGAGGAAGAGTTGTTGTAGTCGAGTGTTGTTGTCATGCCGTCATTTTACACCAAACGAGGGTCAATTCAACACAAAAGATGAACATGACGGCACATGCTAGTGGATGAGTTGAATCAACTCCACAGCAACTACATCAATTTATCCACTAACCATTCAGAAACGTCTAAAAGTTGTAACTTCTTCCTGAGTCTCTCCATCAGTGTCGACTCCGGTTTGAACAATGTAAGGCTGAACACTTTCCTCATTTTGGCTGCGTGAGATTCTCCAGCTTTGTTGTTGTTGAGCAACCGAAGCTCGAGCTGTTATGGGGCGTTTTGCGCGAATAAATCACGCTATTCGCGCTTAGTTGGACGCTTGAACATTTTGAACGTTTACTCGCTTCATTCGCACGTGAAATTCACAACAGATGCAAATTTGCGTCATGGGAGGAGCTTCAGACTCTTCCACTTCTTTCTGCACACTTCCTCTGAATAAACACACCAACTCATCAGCAGGAAAGTAGTTGTAAAATACGGCGAATAAGCTCAATTTACCGGCTTTAGCAAGCTTATAGTCTCAATATGTATATATATATATATATATAGTTCAAATTGAGTAAAGAGCATTTTTTACAGATTCTTCGACCTCCTCACTCACTTTCTTCCAGCAAGATCCTTATTATTCCTGTTTCTATAAAGTACGAAGATGTATCGTACAGCTACAATGATTTTGTCCTCCATTACTGTTTTTGTATTTCTGCCTCCGCTCGCTGCGTCGTAATCACGTCACTACTACGTAGGGAAAGCTCCGATTGGCGAATATTCGCGACGCAAATATTCGCCAAAGTTCCGATTTTTCACACAAATCAAGCGTTACGTGCGTCAAACGCCCGATTCGCGTCGCGTCATTAGCGCAAATCGCGCTGCAGGATGTCTATTGCATCTTTGCATTGACTTAACATGTAAATCACTCGCGCTTAATGCTTCATTCACGTCTGGTGTGAACGCACCATTAAAGCTCCGCCTTCTTCTGGAAAGGGGCGGGGAGCAGCAGCTCATTTGCATTTAAAGGGACACACACAAAAGCAGCGTGTTTTTGCTCACACCCAAATAAGGGCAAATTTGACAAGCTATAATAAATGATCTGTGGGGGATTTTGAGCTGAAACTTCACACACACATTCTGGGGATCTTATATTACATCTTACAGTGACTGACGATTCGCTTCTTTCTATTAGGAGACAATAACTTGTTGTCGTACACTTTGATCTTTAAAACTTTGCAGACCTTTTACATTCACAAACAGCTATATTACACACCGCATGAAAGGTGATATCTGAAAAAGCATAAAAGAGAAGCAAAATGCATAAAAGAAAGAATGCAAGCAAAGTTGTTTCTGGTGCAGAAAGTTGTTATATTTTGATAAATCACCAACTTTTATTGTCTTTTAGAACAATGTACTGATGAATTATACACAATAAGATGTGCGGCAAGAAATGCATATTAAAACAAAAGTAAATAAGGTCAATTTTGGACTGGATAAAAGATTTGGCCACACGCAAACATATTGAAAGACACATTTTTAAAACTCACAGTTCATCAAGACAGTCGTTCGGTTGTTTCAGTCGGTTTCCATCAAGGAGATAATCGTAAATCTCATGGTTTTGTACTCCAGGGTATGGGGTCATGCCTCGAGTGGCTATTTCCCACATGGTCACTCCAAATGCCCACTAAACAAGACAATAACAGATAATAAACACCAAAATCCCTGACTATGGTCTAAAGATCATCAATGATGAAGTCAGTGCCATATCCTGCACCAAAGAACAGCAGAAAACCTCTGATGAATCGTTCTTACCACATCACTTTTCACTGTGAAGACTCGGTCAGCAAGGCTTTCGACTGCGATCCATTTGACAGGCATCTTGGCTATCCGGCCCTGTCTGTAATAGTCACCGCTGTAGATTTTCTTCGACAGGCCAAAATCAGCAACACACACGCTCAAGTCGTCACGCAACCTGATGAAATAAAAATGTCAATTTACTGAAACAAACATTGAGACTTCAAATTAACAGTAATATAATCCATTCAAGCCTTTTACACTGCCATTCAAATACATAAGATTAATTTAATTTAATTAAAAAAATACAGTAAAAATTGTGAAATATTTTTACAATTTAAAATAAGTGTTTTTTATGTGAATATATAATAAACTATAATTTATTCCTGTGATCAAAGCTGAATTTTCAGCATCATTACTCCAGTCTTCAGTGTCAGAAATCATTCTAATATGCTGATTTGCTGCTCAAGAAACATTTCTGATGTTCAGGACACATACATGCAGTTGCGTGTTGCCAGGTCCCGGTGTAGGAAGTTTCTGTTGCTGAGATACTCCATTCCCAGAGCGATGTCAATCATGAACTTCAGGAGCATCTGTGTAGGGAGAAACTGGAAATGCAACACACCTTCCTGTTAGACCCGTGATAACCTCACAGTTTGGCTCATGCATGCAGACAAATAGTAATGCTGCTTATTTGGCATCTTACCACAGGATCTTCCCCGAGACGTGAGCGAAGGAGGAAACTATGCAAATCTCCGTACTTCATGAAGGGGAGCACGACCATTGGTTTAGGAAAGTGTCCCGTGCCCACTTCTAAACAAACACCTGCGTGAACAAATCAACATGAATGAGGGATATGCTTTGAGATCATTGTCCTGAACATATTATGGATTTAACACACTTATAATTATTAATTATTTCTAGTGTGTTCAGTAATGCAGGTGTCAGGCATGTTTCTTACCCAAGAGTCTGATGACGTTAGGATGGTGAAAATCCTTCATGCAAGCAGCTTCATTCAGAAACTCTTCAATCTCTCTCTGGGAGAAGTTATCCACTGAAAGATGCAGAAATTAATGCTTTATTTCATATATTTTATTATATTCACTTCTTGGCCAGTCTATACAGATATCACATAAAACATACGCTTTTGCAGACCATTGTAAAGATCTATAGCTGTAAGATTAGTTAAAAATGGAAAAAAATGAAAAACAAACTAAAAAACAAAATCTTTGGGTGCAAATATGGAAATAATGAAAACAGTAAAAAATTAACACATGCAATAATAAAATAAAACTACTTATAAACTTATAAACTATATAAACTTTTTTTCCTGGAATAAAAAAAAAAATTAATAATAATAATTAATAAATAAAATAAAATAAGATTATTATTTTAATAATAAATGTAATACTTTTTCAAAATAATTTTAAATAAATCATGTAAAACTTAATAAAAATATTTTTAATAATAACAAATAAAAATAATACTTTTTAAAATTTAATAAAATAAATAAATAGTAATAATAATTATAAATGCAATACTTTTTCAAAATATTTTCAAATAATAATAAATAAATAAAGTAATATGTTTTCAAAATAATTTCAAAGAAATTATGTTAAACTTAAATATTTGTAATAATAACAATAAATAAAAATCTGATACTTTTTATAATTGGATAAAAATAAATATATAAATAAAAATGTTATAAATGCAATACTTTTTCAAAATAATTTAAATTATTATTATTATTATTATTAATAATAATAATAATAATAATGCAATACTTTTTAAAATTTCAAATAATTAATAATTAATCAAATAATTTCAAATTTTCAAATAATAATTAAAAATGTAAAAAAAATTAAATAAGTTATGTAAAACTTTAATATAAATAAATAAATAAATAAATAAATACTTATAATTATAAATGCAATACATTTTCAAATAAAAATAAAATATTTAACAACTGTTTTAAATAATTACATTAATAATTAATACATGAAAAAATAGTTTTACAATTTAATAAATCGAAATATAAGCATAGTAATAATAATAAAATGTATACTTTTTTCCAAAATAACTTTAAATGTGTAAAACATAAATATGTGTATTAATAATAATAATAATAATAATAATACTAAGTAAATGCAATGCTTTTTAAAAAAAAATATAACTAATTTTAAATGAAATACTTAAAAATCCACCTTCATAATCTTAATCTAAAATATGCAAACTAAAATAATTTACATTTTGAAATTAAAAACTTACATTTCATGGTCTTCACAGCAACTTTTTCAGAGGCTCCATCAGGCTGTCTGAGATACCCCTCCATCACAGATCCAAACTCACCTAAAGAAGAGACGTTAGGTCATTAAACCCATCTGACATGAGCTACAACACAAGACAAGGCCGCGTCCTCACCTTCTCCGAGGACTTTACCGATGGACAGCAAGTTCCTTAAGATCATCACGTCCTGGAGTTTGGCCTGAAGCTCGCTGCTAATGCCCAGACTGGCAACTAAAACAAAGAAGGAATGCTTTATGATCTATAATTTTTGAGGGGGAAGAATTTTTTTTTTTAATAATGTATGACATACGTGTGATTTCAATGGCTGAGCGGTTGTAGGATCTCTGAGGTCTAAACTCGACGTTAGGAGTGATTTTGTCATCAGCACCAAACAAACACCTGTAGAGGGCGCCAGTGATATATTTATACATAAACACGATGACCACACAGAACACAAACAAAAATCATTCATTTACTTACAATTTGTACATTTTCCCATAACATATTACATATTACTAACTGTAATACTCGATATTTAGGATTTCATGAAGTTTTAGGCTGAAAAGCTGACATTAAATCTGTTGATACAGCTGACTAGCAGAAACCCCTTGGTCTTCCTGTACTGTCTTTTCAGCAAGAGTAGCAAAAATGACTAGAAAGCCACTGGGTCCTAAAGTGCAATAGAAATTAAATGCACTTTAGTGGTAAACTGAAGCATTTCTTCCTAGTTTCATTATTTTACCTCCTTTTAAAAACAGAAATACCCTGAAGTGGGAAGAATATTAATTATTACAACAAAACATAATTATGAATGTTTACCTTTAACTAGACACTGACGACGTTTGGTCAGAGTGGAACAGATGCGATTAAAATGTTTATTGCGACTTAAAATCAGCATATGCCACATTTTACAGCAATTATAGAGCTTATTATATCACATATTGTGTTTGTGTGAGGTAAAGTTTAATTGCAATATTGCCTAAATGTAATTATAATCGTTGCATGTACAGGCCAGTTCGCGCTGCAGGGACAGACACTTCGTCAGGTTTCAGTGGAGAAACTGTGTTTAATTTATGAACTTTTATTTTGAAATGCAAATCAGCGAAGGTCTTTGCATGTGGAGACTCCGCCCCTGTTGGAGGTACTGCCCACTTTTGGAGTTCTCTGGTGCGTTCACACCAGATGCAAATGAAGCGTTGAGTGCGAGTGATTTACATGTTAAGTCGATGCAAAGACGCGAATAGACATCCAGCAGCGCAAATGACGCGATTCGCGTGAGTGGAGTGTTTCGGACGTTTGACGCGCTTAACGTGTGATTTTGCGCGAAACGCACGAGTTGAAAAATCTGAACTTTGGCGAATATTTGTGCCGCATACATATACACATACATACATACATACAGACATAGAGACTACAAGCTAGCTAAAGCCAGCAAATTGAGCTTATTCGCTGTATTTAACAACTACTTTCCCACTGACGAGTTGATGTGTTTATTCAGATGACGTGTGCAGAAACGAGACTGGAGCCGCCTGGCAGAAGCCCCTCTCATGACGTGAATTTGCGTCTGTTGTGAAGTGAATTTCATGTGTGAATGAAGCGAGTAAACTCAAAATGTTCAAGCGTCCAACTATGCGCGAATAGCGTGATTTATTTTCGTAAGTCGCGTCTGGTGTGAACGCCCCATTAAGTCAATGCAAAGATGCGATAGACATCCTGCGGCGTGATTTGCGCAAATTGAGCATTTCGGGCGTTTGATGCGCGTAACGTGATTCACGCAAATCACGCGAGTTGAAAAATCAGAACTTTAGCAAATATTCGTGCTGCGTTAACCAATCAGGAGCTTGCTCTAGTAGTGACGCGATTACGACGTAGCGAGCGGATGCAGAAATCCGAAACAACAATGGAGGACAAAATCATCGTCGCTGTACGATACATCGTCGTACTTTTATAGAAACGGAATAAAAAGGATCTTGCTTGGAAGAAAGTGAGTGAGGAGGTCGGACAATCTGGTAAGTTGTAAAAAACGGTCTTTACTCAATTTGAGCTATATATATATATACATATTGAGACTATAAGCTAGCTAAAGCTGGTAAATTGAGCTTATTCGCTGTATTTTACAACTTATTTCCTGCTGACTATTCCCATGACGCGAATTCGCATCTGTTGTGAATTTCACGCGCGAATGAAGTGAGATGTTGTCAGATGTAAACAAGCCCAACGTGCACGAGAAGCACATGGCAGAACGAGTGAAGGAGACGCGCTGAATGAAAGAGCGCGTTCACTCTCTGACAGCAGAGGGCGCTGATGGAACAGCAGAAATGCAGCGGTTACCCCAGAAACCCCGGAAACAAAGCAACTGCGCTGGTGAGGTTTTTAAAATGCCTCAAACATATATTTTAATCTGGACTACAACATGCCGAATGATTAGAAATGTTCTGATTATTTGTTATTGTTCAGTAAAACTTGAAGACATGCAGCTTCATTAGATAACATGTTAATCCATGGAGTGACGATGAAAAATACTTATAAAGCAAATTATTCTTAGTTAATGTTAAGTTCTTAGTTACTGTTTAATAACATTACTAAAATCAAAAGAACTTATTTAATGGACCTGAGATAAAACTAACAATGATCAGTTGTGTTTCTAAACTAACATTAACAAAAAATAACACTTTCTGTAACAAATGTAGCTATTGCTCAATCTTTAGTTAATGCATTAAATAATGAGACCTCATTGTAAAGTGTTTCCTGTTGTTCTTTATGGCCTAATTCTTTTGCACTTTAATCTGTTTGAAAATTTGACTTTATATATATTTTTTTGTGTATTGTATTATTGTATTTAAACATTCAGAGTTATTTTTATTACAAAAAAAGTTCTTAAACCAGTTATACTATGACAACACTTTTTTTGCAACTTATTTCAATATCGTGATAATAACGTATACCGTGATAAAAGCTTCAGCAATTAATCGCAACATGAAAATTTGATACCGTCACATGCCTACTTCTTGGAGAAGTGTGCTACCCCTATTCGGTCTGACTTTATATCTCACAATTCTAACTTTATAATTTGCAATTCTGAAAAAAAAAAAAAGTCAGAATTGTGAGATAAAAAGTTGCAATTACCTTTTTTTATTTAAAAAAAAAAAACAAGCTTCCATAATTATAATTTTAGATGCAGTCTGGAGTCCTGAAAAAGGTCCTCGAACTGTTAACTTCTGGTTAGTAACTTTGTGGATCTTTAACCCAGAGCTTCCACAACCCCCACAGCACAATATAGGTAAAGTCAGCCAGAGGCTGTTCAAGGAATCCAGATAATGATGAAAACGGGATGTTGTTGTTAGTCTCACTCGCAAGCAACCAGAGCTAATTTGAAGCACTGCTTTGGCCAACTCTGTACTCCCTAATTTTGTTTTACTAAGAAGACGTGCTGTTTTTACAGACCAAGCACTGCAACCTTCCCCCTACTTTTCTATCCTGAAGCCTTCAATTTCTTGTCCCAAGTACATTAAGATGAACATACTCTGGTTCCTAAAATAGCTCTTGTTTTTCATTCTTAGAATGAAAAGGCATCTGAAAATCACTGAGATTTAACAACAATTACAGCAATGAAATACAGAGACAAAGTACTAAATGATTGTGAAATGCCTCAGTAAAACAATGCATTCGGACAGTGAAAAGTGAAGTAAATTAAATAACATTTGCAACCCAAAGAAATCGAAAAAAAGGTGAGACTTTTCGCAATTCTGAGAGAAAAAAAAACCCTTAATATGCGAGTTTATACCTCACAATTCTGACTTTTTTCTCAGAAATTTGAGAGGGACATAAACTCACAATTGTGAGCTTTTTTTATGTCACCTTTTTTATGTTTTATTCCATGACAGAAACAAGCTTCCGTACTTTATTATGATGCTAATATTATGACGTCAGATGAAAAGCAAAGTTGTTTTTCTTTGGAAAAACATGCAGTAATGATTGAGGAACAGGAACTTGAAATCAAAATCCCACTGGTTTACTTGAATACATTTTGACTGTGAAAAAAAAGAAGAAATGACAAAAAAAGAAACTTACAGCAAAAAAGAGTTACTGCGCAACCACACCATGCCAAATATGACCATCATCAACAGACAGAACCCGCAAACCACTCCAAGCACAATGTACACCGAGTCGGAACGGTTGGAAACTGGCGTCGAGGATGGAGATTCGGGCGATTCTGAAAGCGAAACACATGTGCGTGTATAAACAACAGCATAAACAATAACACTGGCATATGTACTTTCAAGAATGCTAAACACCCTCATTGTTACACACAATATATTAGTATTAATATTATCTCACTAATGGGATTTCATTAGAATTGACATGGACTACATTTATAGGCTGGTAAGTACTTAACCTTCTGGTATTCTTCGGTCATTTTTGACCAAAACATTTTACGGAGGATGAATTTCATCTAGTGGAACCGTTTGGTACTGCGGCCAAACAAAATCTTACTGAAAGCTCATTTTTTGAGATATCAAGCTCAAAATTGGAGTACAACTTGTTTAGATTTATGGCTTTGATTTTCTTGCAGTTTTACAGTAAAACATGTGTGTGAAAATATACATTTCATATAAAAATTGAAAATAGTATTTTTGTGCATTTTTCATAAAATTCTGTAACTTGTTTAAGGTAACTTTTTAAAAACTTTTTTCACCTCAGCAATAATCTGTCAAGTGTCCTCTTTGAAGAGATGAAAATTAAGTTTGTGCTCTAACACATTCAACATTTATGACAGTTTATGTTCGAAATTTCATTTTCTATGCTCAAAAAGTGAACAAATGGATTATAACTACAGCGTAAATATAATTTAGTACCATAAAATCCCCTAAAAATACAAAATATTAAATAAAAAAAAATATCAAACTAAAATATAATAAATTAATTTAATAGAAATAATAATAATAATAAAAAAATTGGTATTTTTTTTTTACATTCACAAGACCTCCTAAATAAACAAATAAATATTATACAAATCAAATACAATTGAAATTAAGTTGAAATAATATATTATAAATAAATAAACATGCATGATTCTGGATAAAATGAGAATCAAGATTTTTCTTTAAAAATAAAAATCACGATCCTGCCCCGATTCTGAATGGACAACTTAACAAAATAACATGTAATTACCTCGAGGCTCTGACAAATTTTAATTGCTGCAGTCTATTTAAAAAAATATTTTTATAATATAATTTATTTGAATGAATGATTCAATGACTCACTTGTTTCATTAATAAATGAATCAGTGGTTTTAAATGAATCTCGAGTGAATGATTCAATGACAAATACATTTTTAACAGTCACGCTTGTCGCCACCTACTGGTGTAACGATGTAATAATACATCTTTACTTGATCGCTACTGTAGAAATCAGTGTTTATATTCAAACTATAAACATTTATCCCAGTACTTCTGTGATAATTTGAATTATTCGAACAGAAATAATGATACCGAGTGGTTGAAAAGACTGTTACGATTGTTACGTGGGACACTTAATTAATGGTTTGACTAGTATTCCCGAAAGCATCAAGACAAACAAAACAAAGCAAAAGACCAAATGCTTCACAGACAGGTAAACATCACTAACTTTTTTTATTCTTGCAGTGCCACAGCATTGCAATATTTCATTAATGGTAAAACCCAGAGGAATGTTCTTGCATCTGCTCACCAGTTTCTGGTACAAAGAGCCAGTGGCGCAAACTTTTGGTCCCACAGCCGCTCTGCGTGCAGGCCACGACCTCCACACTGTATGTGATGTTGAACACCTGCAGGGTCACTGCGGCCTCTGTGGTGATACTGTGAATCTGAAACACACACATATTCACACACATTTACCATTAGAACAAAATTAGATTTTTTTTTTACATCATTGTATTGTCAAAAGTCTTTAGCATAGACAAGTCTGAATCTCCATGCAGGTCCAAGCAGGTATAGTATGGGTCTTAAACAGGTCCTATTATGCTTTTTAACATATTCATCTTTCTTTAATGTGTAATGTTGCTGTTTGAGCATAAAAAAGGTTTCCAAAGTCCCTCTAATGGGAGTTCTTCTCTATTTCAGTGCGCACGGTTTCTGAACTCCTTAAAACAACTCCACTGTAGTCTTGAGTTTTTTCCAGGAATGAACGTATCACAATATTACTCATTTAAATAATTCCTGCCCAAGTATATGTAAAAAAGGGGGCGGGCCTGGTTGAGTTAGTTAGTAGTGTGCTGAAACTCGCAGTCAGTGTTGCCAAGTCTGCAGTTTTCCCGCAGAATTAGGCTACTTTTACACTGTTGTCAAGGTTGTTTTTCATGTCTGCCGGTTGAATTGACCCCAAATAACATGATATTTAGCCTCTGGAATGCAAATTTTACCAGGAGAACCCTACCAAAAATGTGAATTTTACTGTGGAAGGCCCCCTGTAATACAATTGGGCTAGTTTTGAGTATAAATTGAGCGGGTTTTGTTGGGAAAACCTGGCAACCCTGTTCGCGATTTTGGTCAGTAACAAGTAATGCGAGTTACGTAATCAGATTACTTTTTTCAAGTAACATTAATTTTAAATTTGCAACAAAATATCTGAGTTACTTTTTTGGGTTGAAAAATAATTTTTGGGTGAAATAAACCTTTAGCATTTGAAAAAATAGAACTTTTTTTTGTTGTTATTAAAAAAAAAACACCAACAAATAGCTCAGATAAGGAATAGTAAAGCAAAAAAAAAAATAAATGTAACGCATTACTTTCCATAAAAAGTAACTAAGTAATGCAATTAGTTACTTTTTTAGGGAGTAACGCAATATTGTAATGCATTACTTTTAAAAGTAACTTTTCCCAACATTGGTTATGGTAAGGGGCGGGACATTTCCCAATCACAACTCACTGGTCCAGCCAACCAATCAGAGCACATTGTGCTTTTCAGAAGGAGGGGCTTCATCGAAACAGGAACTAAACGGCGCTGTCCCAAACGGTACACTAAACACTTAACATAACGGCGCTATGACTGTCAGGAAGAAGTCTGCTGTGGAGCACGCTTCAGTGCGGGCTCGGCAAAAGTGCATCGTGGGCGCATATCGACCGCAAAGGGGGCGCTCATGAGCACCCTTCTGAAACCTAAAATGACAACTGGGTCGTTCTCATGGAATTGACGGACACAAGTCCACAAGTCCGAAAGTGCATATAAAGTGTGCCATTTGGGACAGGGCCAACAGAGCGTTACTGACAGGCTGAGAAGTATGTTTATTGAATATTCAAGCTTGAGAAACTATTCTAGTAGAGCCCAAATCTTTCCTCTTTTTTATTATTATGGAAATATAGTTTATCATTGCAAAAAAGAAAAACCTCAACAGTGTCAAAACAAAGAGAGAAGCTGTTTTTTGTTGATTCACGAGTGGTGAGCATGAGGACACAGGGAGGTTCAGGTTAACACAGAGACGCATGTGACATCCATGTGCTGGTTGCGTAAAGTTGTCACTTCTGTTTCCAATATATCAGACATGCTGACACTTACACTTAAACTGAGACAGTGAGTCTTCACATGGTGTCATTCGTGAAAAACTGCATCTGCTGTTCTTGAAACAAGAAGTGAGTCATTCTAGGGGCCCTGAGAAGTTTTTGGCCAGTTTAGGGTATTTAGGGTGCATGTAATTCATTTCTGAATGTAAGTGGTTTATGGTTTTAAAACCATAAATCTGCATCTCCTCCAGGTGTGTTAGGATGAACTTGATTATCTTAATTATTAAATATTGTAATACTTGCATGTTTATCTCCTAAACCATTCCTGCATGAGAATCAACACATGCTAGAAAGAAAAATAAACCCCAAATCCTGCCCAGCCACAGTGATAAGCCACTTCTGCTCGTCTAGCTCACATAATAGCTTCCTGTTTTTTACTGGTCCTGAAGTTTTTCAATCCTTGCCCTCCATTTGTTGAAGGAACCCTCGGATTACGGTCAGAAAAGCCAACTCAGCAGTTATATTCAACCTAAGCTTAAAACAACATGTTTCTCAAACATGCCAACTCTAATTCTTACACACTCTCCAGACACTGACCTCCTGCAACACAGTACCCTCTCAATCATCTAAAGATCTGTAGTGCGCATTTATTTGGACTTCTTCAAGAGTTTAACAATCAATGCATATTCCCAGCTACTATCTTTAGGGGTTAAAGACAAGTGCGTAGCTCTGAAACTCTATTGTAATTGTTAAAATTTCCAAGGATCAGCATTCTCCACTAAAAGTGATCCTGCAGACCAAACCGTAAGTCGTAGAGACTTGAAACATTGAGGGCTGGTAGTACTCACACCGTCTACAACGTCACCAATGCTCGCCCCAATTGGCCTGACGGGGGAGCTACAGCAGAGAAAAGCACGAAATGGCTCATAACTGCTTCATCAGCGACATTTTGGGGTATTTTGGATTTTTTGGAAAACTTACTTTTGCAAACTATTCCTAAGTTTTTGACCTGATCTGAACCAAACCAGTGCAGTGAGATTTTCCAGAGTCTGCCTGTCAATAATTATAAAAAAAAGTTGATATTTACATTCACGGTCCCTAAGGGTCGCCAAAACTTTCGAAGTGGTTGGAGCCACTGTTACTAAAATGGCTATAACACACAAACATGGCTATAATGGAATGAAGTATTTTCATCAAACTTGGCACACCTGTGTAAGAGCTCATATTGTGGTTGCGTGAAAAAGGATGTGGCGATTGGCCACTTGGTGGCGCTATAACAGGACAAAAAACATGGAAATGGCTATAACTACTTCACCTTTAGTTTGATTGACTTGAAAATTGGCATGCAGTGTCTTTGTCTGATTGTCTACGAGGACATTGACGTATCTCAAAAAACATGTCCACCATCGGCCAATGAATTTTGAGTAACTATCAGATAAGGTTAACGGAGGCCGATTGGAAAGAGCTTGTTTGAATCACGGCCCTAGAGGCCTGTGAGAAATTCGAAACAACTCCTCCTTCGGAGCAACTTTGCCTCTAGGACCAACGCTGTCCATCGAATCTAAATATTTGAGATCATTTCAAAAACCAACTTTGGCGAACCAGTCCAAGGTTTTTGGCTCAACCTTGATAACCATTAAAAAGCTTTAAAAACCATATATTTCCTTTGGTAAATTGCCTGTATTGGCTGTAAATGGTCTTTTCCATCTATGTTTGAGTTGGTTACAGGCTTGCTAATTAAAACATTATACCTTTTACACATGCTTATAAGCCTTAAAGAGCTTGAACCTGATAACTGCTGCTCGCAGCTATATTTGGAAATCTACCTGTGATGCAATGATTTTGTTATTTAAATATTAATTTAAATATTACAGTATCTGCATAAGAATTGCCACCAGCTACATTATTTTATGGAAGTAGGCATAAATGTCATGATGAAGGCATTAAAGGAACTTCTAAAAATAAATTGAAAAAATGAATTCAAATAAAAAATAAAATAAATTAAAATATAATGTATGAAAATAATGGTTACAATGTAAAAAATAGTCATTATGAATTTTTTTTTTTTATTTATTTTTATTTATTTTTTTATTATTTTTATTTATTTATTTTTTGTGTGAAATATGACCCTGCACCAAAATAAAACTATTAAAAACATTTTTGTTAATTGAAATAAAGCTAAAATAAAATAAAATAAAAATATGAAATGAAAAACTTAAACTAAATGAAAATCATATATTATATATATATATATATATATATATATATATATATATATATATATATATATATATATATATATATATATATATATATATATATATATATATATATATATATATTATTCATATTATATATATAACTGTTGCCTAAAATACACTGAAGCACAAAATTTTCTAACTGGAAACAAATAAAAACTAAAACTTAAATAAAAATAAATTAAACCTAAATAGTAAAATAAAAATATATAAAAATAACAAAATAAAAAAGGAACTAAAATTAAAATAAAAAATGTTTATATTTATAAAAATTCAAACTATCAATAAAAACTATAATAATATATAAATAATACTAAAATAACACCAAGCTCTTGACAGGTTTTAGTGATCAAACACTTGTGCTGTGATAAAGTGTTTGCCAAAAAAAACCCTTTTAATTCACTTTAGTCCATGAGCAATTGTTGCTCGATGAATTACAAGGTCATTTTGTTGAGGGAGAGCAACAGGTGACGGTCCAAGGCCAGCTGTGAGTGTAAAAGCATGACACTCACTTCCAGTTACTGTTGTTTTCACACAGATCACAGTAATGGATCACAGAGATCAGTCACGGCTATAGAATACAACAGACTGTTGATCGCAGCTATTGATGTGTCGTCATGAATTCCACTGTGAGTCACGGCATACAGACAATAACAAATGACTTCTCCACACACTGTCAGTTTCCTGTGACTTGCACAGAAAAAGGAAGTACGCCATTATGCCAGAAGAGAAATAAATGCCATGCTGTTTATAAACCACTCCCATATGATCAGTCACTGGCCACACAGGGCATTCAGAGGTGACAGACTACAGGAACATCCTCAGGTTATTTTAACAGTGATCATGCTCAAGACTTACTAATGACTTCGCAACTAAACAAGTGCAGCTATTAGAGGTGCGAATCTTCACTTGCCTCACAATTCCATCACGATTTGATTATAAAGTGTTTGTCAATGCATCTTTCCTCCAATTCTTTTATATACTATATAATATAGTTATTTTTGTTAGTTTATCTTTGTCATTAAACATAAGAACAAAGATGCAAATAAACAGTTGAACAAATACAATTTTCAAAGAAAGAAATGCATGAAATTGCCAGTGCTTTACACATGATACTTGACTTTACACACTTTACTTCGAAAACTATTTATTCTAGTGGCACTTGCATCCTAATTTGTGTTTAAAGTATGTTTTGTTAAAATGCGGTAAATTCTGTGGAAGCTTGTTTCTAAATAAATAATACTAAATAATAATAATAAAAAAGGTAATTGCAACTTTTTATCTCTCAATTCTGACCGTCTCGCAATTCCGACTTTATATCTCGCATTTCTGTTTTTATATCTCACAATTCCGACTTTATAACTCACAATTCCAACTTTATAACTCACAATTCCAACTTTATAACTCACAATTCCAACTTTATAACTCACAATTCTGACTTTGTCACGCAATTCCAACTTTATAACTTGCAATTCTGACTTTGTCACGCAATTCCGACTTTATAACTTGCAATTCTGACTTTTTATCTTGCAATTCCAACTTTATAACTCGCAATTCTGACTTTATATCTTACAATTCTGACTTTATAACTCACAATTCCCACTTTATAACTCACAATTTTGACTTTATATCACGTAATTAAGACTTTATAACTCGCAATTCCAACTTGATAACTCGCAATTCTGACTTTATATCTTACAATTCTGACTTTATAACTCACAATTCTGACTTTTTATCTTACAATTCCAACTTCATAACTTGCAATTCTGACTTTATATCTTACAATTCTGACTTTATAACTCACAATTTCGACTTTATAACTCACAATTTTGACTTTATATCACGTAATTACGACTTTATAACTCGCAATTCCAACTTGATAACTCGCAAATCTGACTTTATATCTTACAATTCCAACTTTATATTACGTAATTCCGACTTTATAACTCGCAATTCCAACTTGATAACTCGCAAATCTGACTTTATATCTTACAATTCCGACTTTATATCACGTAATTACGACTTTATAACTCGCAATTCCAACTTGATAACTCGCAAATCTGACTTTATATCTTACAATTCCGACTTTATATTACGTAATTCCGACTTTATAACTCGCAATTCCAACTTGATAACTCGCAATTCCGACTTTATAACTCGCATTTTCGACTTTAAAACTCACATTTCTGACTTTATATCTTACAATTCCAACATTATAACTCGCAATTCTTTTTTATTTCATTTTTTATTTTATGGCGGAAACAAGCTTCCTTTGAATTCTCACCATGAAATCAAAATTGGCCATTGTTAATTTTTGTATGGAATATCGCATTATTTATAATAAATGATTTATCAGTGCACATGTTTTTTTCGTAATCTTGAATCAGAATATCTTCTCCTCCCTCTTGCAACATCTCTTCTCTTCTCTGATGATGAGGGCGGGGCAACCCGTCACTCACATGAGATCCACCAATAGGAAACCACAACCATCCAATCAATTCCCCAGACAAAATCAAGTCCCGCCCTACATTTGTTCTTGTTTGCAAAGCGTTTCACTGTTTCATGCCGACTTTAAAACTGGCAAATATCACACATTGCAAACTGATCTGCAATGATAAAGGCGAAACATCATAATGAAGACATTCGCTTAAGGGGCATTCAATAACACAGCTGAAGTCAAGCAGGCTGGCATGCTGAAGGAAACTAAAAATGAATGATCTCAGACTTTCATCTTAGAAACACGAACAGCCGTTTTATTTTAACAGCTCTAGCCAATTTCCTCACAGCTGGTGAAAATTTCATGTCTTCAGAGCAATACGGACCAAAACGCCGCTCTGGGCAACTTGGGGGAAGTAGATAAACTGAGTACTAAAAATAATTGGTTATGTACAGGATATCAAGATGCCATAAAGTGTATTTAGGGGGTTTTAAACAGAACAGATGTGTGGATGTTTACTTCAGTTGTAACTCAGTTGTTATTTTAGTATTAATGATATACTATTATAGCTAATATTTGTAATTAATATTATTTTTTATATTTTCTGTTTTAATTTTTGTAAAACATTTTTATTTTTTGTAAATATGTCTAAAGTTATTACGTTTAAAATGTTATTTTATTTAGTTTTATTTTAGTAATTCAACTTAAACTAAATGAAAATGAGAAATCCTGAAATAAAATAAAATTAAAAAAAAATTAAATTTACTTTATTTCAGTTAATGTTTATTTTAAGTCTTTTTTTTTATGTTTTTAGTTAATTAATGTTAATAACCCTGGTTGTAGCAAAGTAAACACAGAGTAAATTAGAAATTATGTGAATATTTTCACCAGCTAAAAGTCTAAGAAAATCTTTAGTAAAACAGCAATACTTATTGTGCAAGAATAATTAAGCATACAGTTTTATATTAAGATGAACATTTATACTAATAAAAATGTTTTTTAAGTGAACTGCACAAAAAGTGAATAAAAATAGACCAGTTACCTTTATATACTCATTACTGTTTAAAACCTAAAATATTTACAGTGAATAAAAAAGTTTCAATATCAAACATATTCTTTGAGAGAATCTTAAAACAATCATTTAACAAATTCAGCAGTTTCTTTGGGATTATAGAGAATTTCAGCTGAGTTCTAAATAAAAACAGAGGCATTGACAGAATTTAGTAAATTCAGTTTTGTTAATACACAAAACAATTGACAATCACTAACCTTGTTTGAATGTGTCCCGTGTTTAATAATGACATCATATCTTTGCAAGATTCCATTCAACTTGTCAGGGGGCGGAGCTTCCCATCGGATCATCATCATGGAATTGTTCACATGAACAGTCAAGTTTTGGGGGGCCTCCAATGGAACTGACAATAAAAATAAAATTACACTCATTTCAGATAAATCATCTCTTGAGCAACATGCAAAACTGTGACCAAACACAAACAAAAGCACTACTTTGAATCCAACAAAAAAGCATTAAACCAATTTCAGATCGTATTACAGTACGGTATAACAAATGCTTATCAGCGACTAAAAATATTCTTCACTGATCTTTTAGGAACACAGGAAATCCTTTATGGACACACCCCACAGGAAAAGCATTTCTAACTTACAGGTCACTCCCATTTGGAAAACCCTTGGATATGAAAGACTGAATTACATACTACAGGAAATCTCTTCTCGTCTCTCTCTTATTAGCAAAATGGTATCCTCATATGGCATTTAACCACATCATCTTTTTCCAGTGTGCACTACTTGGAAATATTACAGATGTGATTATAACACCATTTTTTACTTGTTATTTGAAAATAAAATAATAAAAATTGAAAGTACAAAGTAGCATATCAATCTTTAAAGGGGACATATTATGCCACGGAATAAAAGAATAACAAAAGTTAATTTCGAGATTATATCCCACAATTCTGACTTTTTTCTCCCAAATCCAAGTTTTTATCTCACAATTCTTAGAAGGAAAAACAGAATTGTGAGATATGCTCATTATTCTGCATTATAAAGCGCTGATTCATCCAGTAATGAAACAAGTGGAGTCTTTATGAGTGAGTCATTGAATCATCCACTCAATCCGATTTTTAAAAAAGTAATTCATATTAAATATTTTATAAATATAGTGTTTTGTACAGTTGTGTATTCAGAATCATGATCTCTTTTAAACAAAAATTTGTGATTCTCAATTCATCCAGAATCATGCAGCTCTACATTAAATTGGTCAGTAAAGACAGTAAAAATAGTAAAAATCTGAAATGTTTCTTGAGCAGCAAATCATCATATTAGAATGATTTCTGAAGGATCATGTGACAGTGATGCTGAAAATTCAGCTTTGATCACAGGAATAAGTATATTAAAATTGTAAATGTTACTTCAAATTCACAATATTACAGTTTTTACTGTATTGATCAAATAAATGGTGCACATAAGAAGTTGCCGTCTGTCAAACGGTAGTGTATCCTGTTTTTGCATTCACACATAATCCAGGAAGTTGCTCCAGGGATCTGACTCACCGCCCTCTGTGGTGTTGCTCTGGACCCAAGCGCTGGGCGGTGACGGCCCGATCTCATTGGTGCAGGACACACTCATGTTGTACCAGGTCATGGCTTTGAGGTTGCTGATTTCATACTGGAACGGAGGCACTGGTGTACTTTGTACGGCAGTAGGACTCCCCGGCTCACGGCCGAGCTCTCGAACCTACAACAGATGATGAACAACATCCTCTGAATCGAAGCTTTCAGCGGTGAGCAGAACTAAAATTTCAACCTGGCGTGAGTTAAAATGGATGGAAAATATCACAGAAAAAAAGAGATGACACTGAACTGAACACTATGTTCCTCAGAGGATTCATTTCAACACAATAACCTTGATAATGTTCATTCATTTTGTCCCTCTTACCGTGATGTAGCACGTGCTGAGAGGAGAGAAGCCATCGTGTCCCGGAGTCCAGCTCAAGAGGAGTTTGTTGGCCTCGCGTTTTACTACTGTGACCTTTGACACTTTGTCAGGAAGCTCTGGAAAAACATTATTCAAGCAAAAATTAGAGCCATATTACAAAATATTACAAATATCACCATGTCATCCAAGATGTTCATGTCTTTCTTTCTTCAGTGGAAAGAAATGGAGGTTTTTGAGGAAATCATTGCAGGATTTTTCTCCATATAGTGGACTTCACTGGGGTTCAACGGGTTGAAGGTCCAAATGTCAGTTTCAGTGCAGCTTCAAAGAGCTCTACATGATCCCAGACGAGGAATAAGAGTCTTATCTAGAGAAACCATCGGACATTTACTAAAAAATAACATTTATATACTTTTTAACCACAAATGCTCGTCTTGCACTGCTCTGTGATGCTCCACGCATGACGTAATCATGTTGGAAAGGTCACCTTTCTCCTCCAACTTCAAACCGTCCGACAACGTTTTTCCTTTTTTTGTTCTTTACCTTTTTTTGCACGTTCGCTTTGTAAACACTGGATCGGTACTTCTGCCTATGTCACGTGTGACCTTTCCAACATGATTACGTAATGCGTGGAGCATCACAGAGCAGTGCAAGATGAACATTTGTGGTTAAAAAGTATATAAATGTTATTTTTTAGAAAATGTCAGATGGTTTCTCTAGATTAGACTCTTATTCCTCGTCTGGGATCATGTAGAGCTCTTTTGCACTGAAACTGACATTTGGACCTTCAACCCATTGAACCCCAGTGAAGTCCACTATATGGAGAAAAATCCTGGAATGTTTTCATCAAAAAACGTCATTTCTTTTCAACTGAAGAAAGAAAGACATGAACATCTTGGATGACATGGAAGTGAGTAAATTATCAAGTGAACTAATCCTTAAATGTTAACTATTAAAAATCACTTCTGTTAATTTAAATAAAGCTGAAATACAATGAAATATAAATATTAGATGAAGAACTTAAACTTAAAAAATTAAAATAAAAAATGCTGCCTACTACTATTGTAGTAATATAAGTTCAAGTTGAAGTAAGAAATAGCTAAAACTAAAACATAAAAAAACGAATAAACACATTACAAAATACCTAAAACGTAACTAAAATGAACACTAAAATCTAAAAATACTACAGCATATAAATTATACTATAATAGTATTTATACTACAGGGCTGCTGAATGCTTGAATCTGATTGGTTGACGAACATTCTAAAGGAAAACCAGTCAGGTCTTGACCACATTACAGTTCCATATCACAAATTATTCAAGTTATTTCAAAGGTCCGACAACAGCAACGACACTGACCAATCAAATAAATATGGTAAACAATAGGATAAAAACAACAAATTATTTCCATGCTTTTGCCACAAAATTACATTGTATTATGTACGGAAAGCACATACTCTTTTTCTCCCACTCACACATACAGTACCGACGCACTCGCACAGAAACGTTGTCAGCGCTGCTCTGGCGATTGTAGTAGTAAAATAGTTTAACAACTTTTGAGTTTAGCAACATGACATTTCTCACTAGCGAGGTAATTACGCTGCTGTTCTTGAAGCAGATAAACTTACAGTTTCGCTATAGTCTGCTATCAACAGCTAAAGCCTCCGTTACTAATTTTGGAATTATCAATGAAGACTTGGGATGAGATGCGTAAGAAATGAGTCCTACACAAGGTGTGCAGTGTTTTTATAATAATTCAATGGCACATTGTCAAGTATTCCTAACATGAATATAACCCTGTTCTCGGGTTCAGCACCCTGTTGGCTTTACCTTTGATATTGATGTGAGCTTCTCTGGACACTGTGAGGCCCTTCTCGTTGTGAGCTTCACAGCTGAACTGTGTGGGAGCATCAACACCTGCAGAGAAGAAAACAATTCTATCATTTTCACTCTTATGTTAATATGAAGATGGGAGCCTGTTTGGGACAATCAGTGGTGCTTACTAACTATTATTACTACTCATGGTTTTAAGAATTGTACAATAATCAAATGTTTGAGGTCAGTACGATTGCGTTATTTATTTGGAAAGGTAACTTAGATATTTTGTTGCAAATTGAAAAATTAATGCGTTACTTTACTAGTTACTTGAAGAATTAATCTGATTACATAACTCAAGTTACTAGTAATGCATTATCCTCAACACTGTACATAACACACATAGAAATTAGCGGTTGCACAGACTAGTCGACTTTAACACTGCCATGACGCTTTAAGCTTGACATTGACTAGCTGCTGGTCATGTCCTATAGAGGGCGCAACAGGTAAAGATATCTTTGAAGTCTACTTTTACGCTATGTTTCCAACAGTAAAATATCGAGAGCGCTATGCAAGATATGTTTGATTATACAATCTGGATGCTCAAAATTAATCGGGAGAATGCACATTTTAAACAGCTAGTTAATCGCCCATCTACACGAATATATGCTGAAGTGTAACGCACACACATACAGACAGTATAACACACATCACACAAATCATTCCATAGCGCAGAAATGTATTGTCTGTGATTTATCAATAAAATAGCATAGAAACTGAAAAGTTCTAGCATATTTCTTAGTAACTAAAACCCACACCAGACGCGAATGAAGTGGTAAGCGCGAGTGATTTACATGTTAAATCAATGCAAAGACGCGATAGACATCCTGCGGCGTGATTCGTGCAAATGAGGCGGCGTGAATTTAGTGCTTCAGGCGCTTGACGCGCGTAACGCGTGAATCACGCAAGTTGAAAAATCCAAACTTTGGCAAATATTCGCACCGCGTTAACCAATCCGGAGCTTGCTCTAGTAGTGACTTGATTACGACGTAGCAAGCAGAGGCAGAAATCTGAAACAACAATGAAAATCCGAAACAATCATCGTAGCTGTATGTGGATACCCAGAGCTGTACGATACATCTTCATACTTTTATAGAAACAGGAATAAAAAGGATCTTGCTTGGAAGAAAGTGAGTAAGGAGGTCGAAGAATCTGGTAAGTTGTAAAAATAAAGCTCTTTACTCAATTTGAGCTATATATATATACATATTGAGACTATAAGCTAGCTAAAGCCGGCAAATTGAGCTTATTCGCCGTATTTTACAACTACTTTCCTGCTGATGAGTTGATGTGTTTATTCAGAGGAAGTGTGCAGAAAGAAGTGGAAGAGTCTGAGGGACACATATTTAAATTTCACGTGCGAATGAAGAGAGTAAACTCAAAATGTTCAAGCCTCCAACTATGTGCAATTTATTCGCGCAAGTCGCATCTGGTGTGAACGCCCGATAACAGCTCGCGCTACAATTGCTCAACAACAACAAAGCTGTAGAATCTCACGCAGTAAGTTGTAAAAAATGCTTTTTACTCAATTTGAGCTATATATATATATATATATATATATATATATATATATATATATATATATATATATATATATATATATATATATATATATATATAAACATATTGACACTACAAGCCAGTAAATTGAGCTTATTCGCCATATTTTAAAACTACTTTCCCGCTGATGGTAATGTGTTTATTCAGAGGAAGAGTGCAGAAAGAAGTGGAAGAGTGTGAGGGACACATCTGTTGTGTAGTGAATTTCATGTGCAAATGAAGCAAGTAAACTCTAAATGTTTAAGCGTCCAACTACGCACGAATAGCGCGATTTATTCACGCAACTCACATCTGATGTGAACGCCCCATAATGCATTCATATCATATCAAAAATAAGCTGTTATGTAGGACAATAGCCTAGTGGGCAGCATTGTCATATGCCATAGCTGTGCACAAGGCAACCCCCATTCGAGTCTCAGCTCGAGGTTCAGGCTTATTTGTTGATTAATGACGTCATCAGCGACTTAGTTGACGTCGAATTACATGAATGTAGACCTTATAAATGTCGTTCAACAAATTTAGAAACTGATCTGGAAACGATCCACAGCAGTCTATAATCTTGGCTGTGAGTTTTGCACAATTAAGCATCACTTAATTTATTTTTTATATTTTTTATATTATTATTTATTTTTATTTATTTTTTTCAAAAATGCTAAACAGATCATATTAAATCCATTTGGTGCCACTAATGGTGGTCAAAACAAAAATAAAAGTGATGTGAGTCTCCAGGTGACATACAATCAACACCAAGGTTTGCATCAATCGTGAGTTTGAGCACATGCAGGACTGCGTAACTTTCACCGCCTCACAGTACGAGTCTTTCAGTGCCACTCCACGCCAACACTCCAGTCCCACTCTGACACAAGCCCAACCATAATATCCCTTTTGTGCGAGTGCATTTCTGCCCATACCCAGAGACTCGGTCACAAAGGACACATTGCTTCCTCCATTGGAGCTGACAGGAAGCTGCTTGTTTTGTTGTTGACATGTTTCTTAGTATCAAACGTGTCTATCTCTGACTGTCAGTGGGACAGATCGTGCCTCCGTTTTCAAGCGCCACAGTGACTGAACTATGCTATTGAAATTCCCGTCTGGAAAAAAAAAAATGCAAATTTAAATAATAGATGTCAGTATTTAATTCACTGTATGATTATGGGTTCATTCTGGACTTGGAAAAGCAAGGTTTCTTGAATATAAATGCTCCAGTATTCCTAAATTATACCTAATTTGCTAAAACCAACTGGCACTAATTATTTTTGAGGTAGACCTCTTTCAAGAAGACAATAAACAGTCAGATGTTTAACCTTTTTCTTGATCTTACCCAGAGAAGATTTAGTTTAAAAAAGCCCAAGTGACGTACAAACCACATGTTTGAAACGAACTAATTGCGATGAGTATGTTTTTGAAAAGCAAATGGACTCATTGTCAGCTAAATCAAATGCCAGATATGAGGACAAACATTTTGTGAAGTCAAGTTCATATTTTTAGCTTTAGTTCATCAGAAAAATGACTGAATAAAGTATACACATGGAGTCTCTCCAAACTTCTTTTCATAAATCTAACTGACTAAATTCAGGCCATTTGCAAAAGTCATAGCTTTAAAAAGAAACTGACTTTTGGTTACAAAAAAGACATGCAAGTAGGCTGAACAGATTGCAAGTCGTCCGGGTGCCATAAAGTATACGCTACATTTCTGACGGCCTGTAATTATTGGGTTTGGAAAACAGCCATGCTAGCAGGCTCTGCATTCGGATCCAGCAGAATCTGAGATCACTCTCGACAGGGTCTACTACAACAACACTAACAAAAGAGTACAAGAAGTTTTTTGGGCATGTACCATGGTAATTCCAACATATTCAAAGTACCTCGAGCTCCCACTGAAATGGTTGAGCACCCACGGAAAAATACGAGATATTATATAAATGGATTGCAGTGTTTTATAGTTCAATTGAGGCAGTTTCTATAACGTTATTTTAATGACAAATATCTAGAGTGCATTATGTGTGTGGTGTTTTGGAGGAGGCGTGGCTTTGGACGGCGATTTGCAGGAAGGGTGGGATCGTATGCTTTCAATGCTAGCAGGCTAACGATAGCATTTCCCAGATCACTACTGCACCTTTAATTACTGATTTATGAGAATGGGCATTTGTTATGGAAGCTTGTTTCCGCCACTAAATAAAAAAAGGTTATTGCGACTTTTTATCTTATAATTCTGACTTTTTCTCACAATTTAGAGTAATAAAGTCAGAATTGCAATTCTGAATTTATTAAGTAATTCTGACTTTAAATCTCGCAATTCTGACTTTATATCTCGCAATTCTGGCTTTATATCTCGCAATTCTGACTTTATATCTCGCAATTCTGACTTTATATCTCGCAATTCTGACTTTATATCTCGCAATTCTGACTTTATATCTCGCAATTCTGACTTTATATCAGGCAATTCTGACTTTATATCTCGCAATTCTGACTTTATATCTCGCAATTCTGACTTTATATCAGGCAATTCTGACTTTATATCTCGCAATTCTGACTTTATATCTCTCAATTCTGACTTTATATCTCTCAATTCTGACTTTATATCTCGCAATTCTGACTTTATATCAGGCAATTCTGACTTTATATCTCGCAATTCTGACTTTATATCTCGCAATTCTGACTTTATATCAGGCAATTCTGACTTTATATCTCGCAATTCTGACTTTATATCAGGCAATTCTGACTTTATATCTCGCAATTCTGACTTTATATCAGGCAATTCTGACTTTATATCTCACAATTCTGACTTTATATCAGGCAATTCTGACTTTATATCTCGCAATTCTGACTTTATATCTCGCAATTCTGACTTTATATCTCGCAATTCTGACTTTATATCTCGCAATTCTGACTTTATATCAGGCAATTCTGACTTTATATCTCGCAATTCTGACTTTATATCTCGCAATTCTGACTTTATATCAGGCAATTCTGACTTTATATCTCGCAATTCTGACTTTATATCTCTCAATTCTGGCTTTATATCTCGCAATTCTGACTTTATATCAGGCAATTCTGACTTTATATCTCGCAATTCTGACTTTATATCTCGCAATTCTGACTTTATATCAGGCAATTCTGACTTTATATCTCGCAATTCTGACTTTATATCAGGCAATTCTGACTTTATATCTCGCAATTCTGACTTTAAATCTTGCAATTCTGACTTTATATCAGGCAATTCTGACTTTATATCTCGCAATTCTGACTTTATATCTCGCAATTCTGACTTTATATCAGGCAATTCTGACTTTATATCTCGCAATTCTGGCTTTATATCTCGCAATTCTGGCTTTATATCTCGCAATTCTGGCTTTATATCTCGCAATTCTGGCTTTATATCTCGCAATTCTGGCTTTATATCTCGCAATTCTGGCTTTATATCTCGCAATTCTGGCTTTATATCTCGCAATTCTGGCTTTATATCTCACAATTCTGACTTTATATCTCGCAATTCTGACTTTATAACTCGCAATTCTGACTTTATATCAGGCAATTCTGGCTTTATATCTCACAATTCTGGCTTTATATCTCGCCATTCTGGCTTTATATCTCGCAATTCTGACTTTATATCTCGCAATTCTGGCTTTATATCTCGCAATTCTGGCTTTATATCTCACAATTCTGACTTTAAATCTTGCAATTCTGACTTTATATCAGGCAATTCTGACTTTATATCAGGCAATTCTGACTTTATATCTCGCAATTCTGACTTTAAATCTTGCAATTCTGACTTTATATCAGGCAATTCTGACTTTAAATCTTGCAATTCTGACTTTAAATCTCGCAATTCTGACTTTAAATCTTGCAATTCTGACTTTATATCAGGCAATTCTGACTTTATATCAGGCAATTCTGACTTTATATCAGGCAATTCTGACTTTATATCTCGCAATTCTGACTTTATATCTCGAAATTCTGGCTTTATATCTCGCAATTCTGACTTTATATCTTACAGTTGTGAGTTTATATCACACAATTGTGAGAAAAAAGTCAGAAGTTTTTTTATTTCATGGCAGAAACAAGCTTCCATATTTTGTTTTGTGTGTGGGCATCCACCAGCAGAAATGTAAATCGGCAACTATGCTTGAAAAACCAAGTAAATAGCATGGTATTATCTATTTAAACTGCTGAACAACATCCCAGCAACTAGGGCTGCTAAATTAATCAAAATCAAACTGTAATCGGATCATGGCTTATCAGATTATCGAATTGCAGAGGCTGCAATTTTTGGGATAATGCAAGTACACAACTGAACAAAATATATAACTGTGCTTGGATATTTTAATGAGAACATTTTACATAATATGCCTTTAAATATGAAATTCATAAGTACTAATATGAGTGAAACAGCATGTTTTTGTAAAACGTATTCCAATCATCTTCATTTTATTTACATCTTCTAAAAATCATTAATCCTCCCAAAATATAATAGCAACACCCTTGCAACTATCCATTTATTTCAGTTTTTGAATAGGCAGGGATAAGTTTGGTATATGAAATCTGTTGTCTAGTTGATTTGTTATTGGAAGGAAGTGATGCATCTTTTTTATATTTAAATGTCAAGTTTTGAGTTTGCATTGAGCATGCAAGTGCATCTAAACACAAGTGTAGCCAGTGTATAACATGTTCTGAATGATTAAGCACGTTCGCAGTTTCATAATGGCTTTACCGAACTCAGCATTTGTGTGGACATTTTGTAAATTGAGCAGTAATTATTGGCTAGTCCTCACATGGGAAACTGTCATATCTAGCTCTAACTAGTTCCCTCTTAATGGAAACGCACATCACAGCATCCAGAGAGAGAAAGAAAGTGTTTGTGTGCGCATTACGTAATGCATCCATTGTGTGGAGAAGGACAGTGAGCCCGAGTTCAACATGGAAAGAGAATGAGAGTTTCTGTGTTCACATTGTTTGAATCAATTCCAGTAATAATGCACTTTGAAGGAAGTGGACCGCAATGTATTTTTACTGCAATCTTAGAGTCTTTTTGTCTTGTAAAGGAGAGATAAAACATGCACTTTTTAAACAAAGAAATGGGCGTATCTGATCTGATCTTCAAACTGAATTGATCTTCAAACAAGATCTACAAACTGAATTGAAATGAATCAACTTTCAGATTCAGAGCCAGATAAAAAGCCATTTTAAACTTATTTATGACCTAGATATACAGCAGCCCTTCTGTCCCACACTAAGGGTCCGAAATTGCAACTGAATTGCAAAAACACTGCCAATTGCTCAAATATATATTATATTTAGTGTAAATATTTTACCAGCTATGTAACTATGTTTTACATTATATGTTTTCCATATGAATAACAAGCAGTGCAGTTCATTGTGTCAATCACAACATCATCAGTCCTCAGACAAACTGTGATTTCTTCAAAATGAAGGAATCGTTCATGATTGACCCGGAAATATGTCACAATATGGAAGAAAAGACTATCACAACTTAAAAAAAAAAACATAAATAACATTACCTGTATGTACAACTAAAATAAGACAACATATAGTGCTGCAAATAACCATTAAAACGTCTTTATTTTAAAGAGCACATGTCTCGTCTCCAGCCACCTAAAGTTTGATCGGTCCGTCCTTTACAAAGCTCCCTATGGGAACGCCGGGGCCCCTGAATGAGGCTTTTGTGTGTGTAATATCAGCACTATAGCACAATAAACTTTAACCATAAAACTCCTGCTTTCACAATAACTCAGGTTTACGCTTGTTGCCAAGAAACTGATTACATAGGAGATTAACCACAAAAACATTTAAGCATTTTCTGAAACCATGAGTGGTGTTTTTCCCTACAAAACTCACTGCTGCCATGCTAAACCATTAGAAGAAAAGGTTCTTTAAAAAGCCTTAAAGCCTATAATGCCCCTTTCACAAGATATAATATAAGTCTCCAGAATGTGTGTGTGAAGTTTCAGCTCAAAATCCCCCACAGATCATTTATTATAGCTCGTCAAATTTGCCCCTATTTGGGTGTGAGCAAAACACATGCTTTGTGTGTGTCCCTTTAAATGCAAATGAACTCCGCTTTCCAGAAGAGGGCGGAGCTTTAACAGCTCAACAACAACAAAGCTGGAGAATCTCACGCAGCCAAAATGAGGAAAGTGTTCATCCTTACATTGTTCAAACCGGAGTCGACACTGATGGAGAGACTCAGGAAGAAGTTACAACTTTTAGACGTTTCTGAATGGTTAGTGGATAAATTGATGTAGTTGCTGTGGAGTTGATTCAACTCATCCACTAGCATATGCCGTCATGTTCATCTATCCAAGCTAACGAGACTCTAAATAGTGTTCTGTGCTCGTTTTTCACATGCTTGCAGAGAAAGGCTTGCCAAAACAAAGTTACAGGGTTGTCCTTTTTCATGTTTTCTGGGTTGGTAGATGCACCCGATTATAGCACTTAAACACGGAAAAAGTCAGATTTTCATGTTATGTCCCCTTTAATAAAGTCCCATCAGGCGCTTTATATATAGAACCTTTTAGGAGATTCAGTTTTAATGAAATAGCTTTGTTTTAACTCATTTTTAATTTATTTATTTTTATAAAACAGCACGTAAACATACTTTATCAGTAGAAAAAAAAAATGTAAATAACCAGTTAAACGTGAAAATATTTTGCAATCATTTAAGGCAGGGGTGTCAAACTCAGTTCCTGGAGGGCCACCGTCCTGAACCAGATAATCAAGGTCTTCAGGTTTGCTAGAAACTTCCAGGCAGCTGTTTTGGACAGTGTTCCTCCAGAGTTTGACTTTAAGACATTTCTCTTTATGGCATAAATAGTTCTTAAAAATTGAGTCAAGAACCCTAGAGTATAATATAAAGGTATTCTGGGTGATGCTAGAGCTTCTGGGTGGTGTGGGATGAGTCAATGAAAATCATGTTAAAAAGTATTCAGAGGTCTAATTATAGGTGACTCAATCAAAACTGGAACAGATTCAATTATACCACTTGATATGATCAAAAAAGAAAATCACTGCAGTCATGTGGTTCTCATCAGTGCTCAATTATCAGAGTAAACACCGTGTCATCAGTAGATTTTATCCTACTGCCCTACAGTAAAAAACACACAGATTTTGCATGTAGTTTTTCCCTCTCAAAGTTCACCTCTAAATAGTTTTTATGATTCCAAATGCATAGAATTGTTAGCAGACACTAAACTTACAAGCTTTTTAGCAGCTCGCTGCAAGCTCTGTTAGTTTCACAATATCTGTTTTATGCACTTTTTCCATAACTGCAGAAAATGATCTTAGCCAGGGGACTTGACCCGGCTTGGAATGTGCAACAGATTACTTTAGAGGAAAACTGGAAATTACAATCACTATAGAAAGCTAGGCGATAAAAATAGATTTAAGAAGTTTTATGACATCAACAGTTTGGAAAGTAAGTGGATAAGAGCTGTAGAGTTCAGATTACTGGTGCTGCAGAGTGCTATTGAAATAAATGCAGTGTTGCTATTGTTGACTAAAACAAAAAACATTCATTAGATAAACTTAAGCTTAAAATACTTTAGTCAAAATCTATTTTTTGTGCAATGCCATTAAAGATGCTTAAAAAAGGCAACCCTTAGAATGACTTTTTATTTTTCTGCCCCAACAACATGTGTCAATCTTTACTCAACAATTGAAATCTAAGTTTAGTTTCTATTGTTTCCTGTTGTTCAAAGTTTCAGTGGTGTTTTCTTGTAATAAGGATGTCCTGATTGACCAGAGGAACAGTTTGTCATGTTTTTGTTGTAAGGCCTAATCAAAGATCTTTTAAAGTCAACAGGCACTTAGGAAAGTACAACCTTGTGTTAGAACTTCCAATTCTCTAAAACATAATCATGTGAATCTGTTACTGTAACCTTCCATTCTTTCTGAATTCAGTTTTTTTTCTGCTTGATTTCACCTTTGATTCTCTGCTACTGTATACTGACAACAAACTGTTAAAGGGGCTGCATGTAGAATTCAGAAACCGTCGTTATTAGTGACACCAGTGGCCGTTAAGTGTACTGCAGCCACATTTATTTCGATACTCGATACACCAAAGTTCTTTTTCGTTCTTCGCTTAGAAGTAAAAAGAAGTTTGAAATACAGTTGCGGTATTATAAATGTTAATGAATGTTCGGACACCATCCACTCTGATGAGAGCGACGTTTAGATGATTATGTAAATATATGCTGCGCGCTTTCCTCTCAATAACAAAATAAACCCAACAAAAATGACAGCGGAGATGCGGATATGTTTGCACCAGCCCTGCAATACATGTTGACAGAGAGGTCATTTAAATTATGTTACGTATGTAAAATTCTGATAATTGGATTATAAAGTATATATTTGAGACTAGGGATGAGTTTACAAAATAAAAGTCTGTGTTTACGTAATATATGTGTGTGTTCTGTGTATAAAAATTATGTACATATAAATTACAGACACATAAATGTATTTATTTAAGAAAAATGCTATATTTATATATATAAAATATTTATATTTATATGTAATATAAATTATATACAAATATTTATATTTCTGAAATTTATACATGTATGTGTGTGTATTTATATATACATAATTATTATACACAGAACACACACATATATTACGTAAACACAGACTTTTATTTTGCAAACGATGAATCGCGATTAATCCCTATTTGAGACTATATAGATCTGTCTGTGTGAGACTATAATTTTAATTAATCCCTTGTCTTTGCACGGCACAATGACATTAATGACTCTTTCGGCTTTATCCCGAACATTGTATAAGCATTTATTTAATGTGTCATTGATGTTGACCTCGTTGAATCGTTCCAAATTAACAAAACATTGTTTAAAATAAACATTGTTACTGTGAAACATCAAACTTTTATTTTAGTTTGTGCTGCGTGTTTGTTTACGTTAGCGAACTCCATCTCTAAGCTATTGTTATAACGAAGGACCGCGCATAAACGCGCATAATCTTTTTGATTTTCCTGGAAAAAACGTCCCATAACATCCATCACATAAAAATAAGTCTAAATGCTTTCATAGACGACCAAGGAAGTCAGGGAAGGTCTCGTTTTTTAAGTTTTGTTACACATTGGCAATAAAAACATATTTATATATGAAAATTCCTACATATCCCCCCTTTGTAAAAACTAAAGCATTTCAATGTACAGCTAAATTAAAGAAACAGTGCTGAGGACAAGCCCACATGTTCTCACCTTCAACAGTGATGGTGCTGGAAGACTCGTTGCCTTCTTCGAATCTCTCGCCGTTTCGAAGCCACTTAATAGTTACAGGGTTCGGGGGACCGACCGCCTCACAGGTCAACCTGAAAGGAGTGTTTCTCGTGATGTTCACGTTGCTCGGGTGTACCGTGAAGGTCGGCAGACCTGGATTTGAGTAGAATGTGCAAAAACATCAAACGTCTAAAATGCATAAGCAAATGTCTGTGTCGCCGGGTTGCAGGTTTGCTTACCTTCCACCTCTAAAATGATGGGATTTGACTCAATGATCTTGTTACTGACACTAAGCCTGCAGTGATATTCTCCAGCATCTGCTCTCTGGACACTTTTAATGCTGAAAGATGATGTCAAAAGGAAATAAATACATTTTTTACAAAACAAATTGACAGCTTTGGAGTCCCAAAAAAACGTGTTGCATGAATTTTTACCCTTGGTAGTTGACTTTTTCCAAAGAGAAAGCTGGCTGATAACTAATATAGTGCAGATATTTTATGCATAGGCTATTGCAATTGCGACATGCATAATATTGCTGAACTTAAACAAACAATAAGACTTTATTTACATGTATTAATTTGAAAGATTACATTATAACCAATGCAACATTCAAATTCACAATTATCCAAAGACAAAGCCATTAGTTGACTAACTCAAGAACATTTGTTAACCTGCCAATGCCAGTTATCTCCAAACATAATCAGACAGATATTGGTTGTAACTTTGAGTTGTAACTACGTCATCTTACCTAATACTGGACAGCAACATGTAAGTCCGAAGTATGTAGATGTGCGTCTGCATGCCATCAGGGATTTCTTTACCATTCTTATACCACAGAATATTCAGGTCCTGAGCCTGGCTCACATTATTGATGTCTATTGAGCAATTAAATGTGACCTCTGACCCCTCTGACCGCTGGATTGTGCCCACTGTGGGTTTGAAGCGCAGCTTCTGGATCTCCTCCTGTGAGAGGTGTACACTGGAGGCTCGTGCTGGGACAATCACCGGCTCCGATGCTTGCGTTGGACGGAAAGAACGGCCCTGTCTCATCCAATGAGGTGAACCTCCATGGTGGACGACAGCGAGAGGATGTTTCCAACTGGCAGCTGTTTGAGGAGATCAGAGGTTTCGTCAATATTTACTGAAACTAAATACGCTTATATTTAAATGTATTAATAAATATTTTGTTTATTAATCTAGCTTCTAATATTATATCTAGCGCAATCTATTTTTTCTATATATAAAAGTTAACATTTTTCTATTAGTTCAAATGCTTGCAGGACGCTTGCCGCTGTTTTTATTTATTTGAATTCTGTTTTGATCTTGTTTATCACTGTAAAGCTGCTTTGAAACAATCTAGATTGCATAAAGTGCTGTTTAAATAAAGGCGACTTGACCATGGTATTACCACGCATCTTTTGAATTATAAAGCAAATACGTATATGGGTCGATGACATGACGGGCCATTTTTTGTCCAAAGGCCTTAATAATAAAAATAAAAAACAAAGATATGACATCCAAAGTATGTAAGGTAGTACAACTAGATCTCTTTTATTGAATCCAAAAGGTTTTAATTATATTTTGCTTCATATAAAGATATTTTAAAGATTTTGAAGTGTCAAAAAGTCAGTTTAACCGTTCATTTGTGATTTAAAATATCTTAAAATGTAATAAATGTATATATTTTTTATTCTGGCATGATTTTATATCATCATATATCAACATAGTGCAAAATGATATTAAAATTATGTGTAGAAGTCGTTGCTTTGTTATGAGAAAGAATGTCCGGAAAAATGAATTTCATTGATGTCATTCAGAGTAACCAATATAAAGGGACCATTTTGGATCAAGTCATGTGGTCAATATCATGTGACAGGATGTGACATCATTCAGACACCTGCAAAGGACCACATGGTCGTGAAGCAAAGTAACTAACTCTCTCTTAACTATTTGATAAATTCATGTTTTCTCTTGATCATACGCATGTCCCGAAACATCAACCGCTATAAAACATGGAAAATGTTGTAATATTTTAAAAACTTGTACTAAATATAAAATGTTTGATTGTTCTTTTGATAGATATCAGCCTGTTAGCATTGATTGAAAATATCATCATTCGGTAAAACTGAAATTTTGGTGAAACCGAATGACTTTTTGGGTGACAAATTTTGTCCATCTTGTAAAAAATGTCAAAATCAGTGTTAATTGGTTATAAAAACCACATAATCTCATTGTTAACACTTAATAAAACTTCAAAAATTAATATCTCCATTATTTTTTTACACTTTTAAAAACCTTATTTGTCAATGACCCATATGTAATCATTCAGTTCCATGATATATGATGTACAGCAAGGAAAATCCTTGTTATTTACATTTATTCTATTGAGTGACTCAGAGCTGGCACTGCTTCAGAAATGCAGTGGGAAACCAGCATCCGGTTCTCCAGGAGCAAAAGGGAAATTCTTTCTCTAAAGGAATCTGTTATCAAAGGAAACGTACACAGCTCTTATTGAGAGAGACTCATATATATACTATTACAACATGATTCATGAAACTACATTCAACTTGTATTGCACAATTCCTGTGCACAATTAAATGATTGGTTGCTGTGTAGATTAGCTAATGCTTTCGTGATAGAAATCTATTTTGTTTGTCATTCAACTCTGCCAAGTTACAAGAGCTAGAATGAAACTAATGCACTAGTAATTAAATTTTAACACTAAGCACTTCCACTTGTTTATTAGAGAATATTATAAACTGGTTCAGGTTTTATAGGAAATTCCAAATCTTGATGGGATTTCTCCAAACTGATGAGATTTCAGATACATAATCAAGCATGAAAAGTTTATTTTTTAATAAATATAGATTTCTATATTATAAAAATCATACTTCAAACTACATTTACTTGCCTGTGTTATAATCTTTTTAATAAATGCCCAAATGTTCTGCTACCGTTTCACTCTAAAAAATGCTGGACAAACCCAGCGGTTGGGTTAACTGTTTGCCCAACCAGCTGGGCAGTTTTATTTAACCCAACTATTGATTAATGACTAATATATATATATATATATATATATATATATATATATATATATATATATATATATATATATATATATATATATATATATATATAGTTACTATATGTTATCAGACATATAATTACTATACTAGAGGCAACAATAATAATCAAAAGGTAAACATTTATTTATAGGCAATTTAATAAATGTTTATTATTTAATTATTATCCATTAAACTTATTCATAAATGTTTGTTTATTAAATATCTTAATAAATGTTAATTTCCAATATACTTTGGGTTCATTTTAAGCACACAATACAGTCATTTTTAAATAGCTGAGTTAAATAAAACTACCCAGCAGGTTGGGCAAACATTTAACCCAATAACTGGGTTAAAACAACCCAATCGCAGGGTTAAAACAACCCAATCGCTGGGTTAAAACAACCCAATCGCTGTGTTAAAACAACCCAATCGCAGGGTTAAAACAACCCAATCGCAGGGTTAAAACAACCCAATCGCTGTGTTAAAACAACTCATTTGCTGTGTTAAAACAACCCAATCACAGGGTTAAAACAACTCATTCGCTGTGTTAAAACAACCCAATCGCAGTGTTAAAACAACCCAATCGCAGGGTTAAAACAACTCATTCGCTGTGTTAAAACAACCCCATTTGCTGCATTAAAACAACCCAATCGCAGGGTTAAAACAACCCAATCGCTGTGTTAAAACCCAATCGCTGTGTTAAAACAACTCATTCGCTGTGTTAAAACAACCCAATCGCAGGGTGAAAACAACTCATTCGCTGTGTTAAAACAACCCAATCGCAGGGTGAAAACAACCCATTCGCTGTGTTAAAACAACCCAATCGCAGGGTTAAAACAACTCATTCGCTGTGTTAAAACAACCCAATCGCTGTGTTAAAACAACTCATTCGCTGTGTTAAAACAACCCAATCGCAGGGTTAAAACAACCCAATCGCAGGGTTAAAACAACCCAATCGCAGGGTTAAAACAACCCAATCGCAGGGTTAAAACAACCCAATCGCAGGGTTAAAACAACCCAATCGCAGGGTTAAAACAACCCAATCGCAGGGTTAAAACAACCCAATCGCAGGGTTAAAACAACCCAATCGCAGGGTTAAAACAACCCAATCGCAGGGTTAAAACAACCCAATCGCAGGGTTAAAACAACCCAATCGCAGGGTTAAAACAACCCAATCGCAGGGTTAAAACAACCCAATCGCAGGGTTAAAACAACCCAATCGCAGGGTTAAAACAACCCAATCGCAGGGTTAAAACAACCCAATCGCAGGGTTAAAACAACCCAATCGCAGGGTTAAAACAACCCAATCGCAGGGTTAAAACAACCCATTCGCAGGGTTAAAACAACCCAATCGCAGGGTTAAAACAACCCAATCGCAGGGTTAAAACAACCCAATCGCAGGGTTAAAACAACCCAATCGCAGGGTTAAAACAACCCAATCGCTGTGTTAAAACAACCCAATCGCTGTGTTAAAACAACCCAATCGCTGTGTTAAAACAACCCAATCGCAGGGTTAAAACAACCCAATCGCAGGGTTAAAACAACCCAATCGCAGGGTTAAAACAACCCAATCGCAGGGTTAAAACAACCCAATCGCAGGGTTAAAACAACTCATTCGCTGTGTTAAAACAACCCAATCGCAGGGTTAAAACAACCCAATCACTGCATTAAAACAATCCAATCACTGCATTAAAACAATCCAATCACTGCATTAAAACAACCCAATCGCAGAGTTAAAACAACCCAATCACTGCATTAAAACAATCCAATCACTGCATTAAAAAAACCCAATCGCAGAGTTAAAACAACCCAATCGCAGGGTTAAAACAACCCAATCGCAGGGTTAAAACAACCCAATCGCAGGGTTAAAACAACCCAATCACTGTGTTAAAACAACCCAATCGCAGGGTTAAAACAACCCCATTCGCTGTGTTAAAACAACCCAATCGCAGGGTTAAAACAACCCAATCGCAGGGTTAAAACAACCCAATCACTGCATTAAAACAACCCAATCACTGCATTAAAACAACCCAATCGCAGGGTTAAAACAACCCAATCGCAGGATTAAAACAACCCAATCACTGCATTAAAACAACCCAATCGCAGGGTTAAAACAACCCAATCGCAGGGTTAAAACAACCCAATCGCAGGATTAAAACAACCCAATCACTGCATTAAAACAACCCAATCACTGCATTAAAACAACCCAATCGCAGGGTTAAAACAACCCAATCGCAGGATTAAAACAACCCAATCACTGCATTAAAACAACCCAATCGCAGGGTTAAAACAACCCAATCGCAGGGTTAAAACAACTCATTCGCTGTGTTAAAACAACCCAATCGCAGGGTTAAAACAACCCAATCACTGCATTAAAACAATCCAATCACTGCATTAAAACAACCCAATCGCAGAGTTAAAACAACCCAATCGCAGGGTTAAAACAACCCAATCGCAGGGTTAAAACAACCCAATCACTGTGTTAAAACAACCCAATCGCAGGGTTAAAACAACCCCATTCGCTGTGTTAAAACAACCCAATCGCAGGGTTAAAACAACCCAATCGCAGGGCTAAAACAACCCAATCGCTGTGTTAAAACAATCCAATCGCTGCATTAAAACAACCCAATCGCAGGGTTAAAACAACCCAATCGCAGGATTAAAACAACCCAATCACTGCATTAAAACAACCCAATCGCAGGGTTAAAACAACCCAATCGCAGGGTTAAAACAACCCAATCGCAGGATTAAAACAACCCAATCACTGCATTAAAACAACCCAATCGCAGGGTTAAAACAACCCAATCGCAGGGTTAAAACAACCCAATCGCAGGATTAAAACAACCCAATCACTGCATTAAAACAACCCAATCGCAGGGTTAAAACAACCCAATCGCAGGGTTAAAACAACTCATTCGCTGTGTTAAAACAACCCAATCGCAGGGTTAAAACAACCCAATCGCAGGGTTAAAACAACCCAATCGCAGGGTTAAAACAACTCATTCGCTGTGTTAAAACAACCCAATCGCAGGGTTAAAACAACCCAATCGCAGGGTTAAAACAACCCAATCTCTGCGTTAAAACAACCCAATCTCTGCGTTAAAACAACCCAATCTCTGCGTTAAAACAACCCAATCAATGCGTTAAAACAACCCAATCACTGCGTTAAAACAACCCAATCGCAGGGTTAAAACAACCCAATCGCAGGGTTAAAACAACCCAATCGCAGGGTTAAAACAACCCAATCGCAGGGTTAAAACAACCCAATCGCAGGATTAAAACAACCCAATCGCTGCGTTAAAACAACCCAATCGCTGCGTTAAAACAACCCAATCACTGCGTTAAAACAACCCAATCACTGCATTAAAACAACCCAATCGCAGGGTTAAAACAACCCAATCGCTGTGTTAAAACAACCCAATCGCTGTGTTAAAACAACCCAATCACAGGATTAAAACAACCCAATCGCAGGGTTAAAACAACCCAATCGCAGGGTTAAAACAACCCAATCGCTGTGTTAAAACAACCCAATCGCAGGGTTAAAACAACCCAATCGCAGGGTTAAAACAACCCCATTCGCTCCATTAAAACAACCCAATCGCAGGGTTAAAACAACCCAATCGCAGGGTTAAAACAACCCAATCGCTGTGTTAAAACAACCCAATCGCAGGGTTAAAACAACCCAATCGCAGGGTTAAAACAACCCCATTCGCTCCATTAAAACAACCCAATCGCAGGGTTAAAACAACCCAATCGCTGCGTTAAAACAACCCAATCGCAGGATTAAAACAACCCAATCACTGCATTAAAACAACCCAATCGCAGGGTTAAAACAACCCAATCGCAGGGTTAAAACAACCCAATCGCAGGGTTAAAACAACCCAATCGCAGGGTTAAAACAACCCAATCGCAGAGTTAAAACAACCCAATCGCAGGGTTAAAACAACCCAATCGCTGTGTTAAAACAACCCAATCGCTGTGTTAAAACAACCCAATCGCTGTGTTAAAACAACCCAATCGCTGTGTTAAAACAACCCAATCGCTGTGTTAAAACAACCCAATCGCTGCGTTAAAACAAACCAATCACTGCATTAAAACAACCCAATCGCAGGGTTAAAACAACCCAATCGCAGGATTAAAACAACCCAATCACAGGGTTAAAACAACCCAATCACTGCATTAAAACAATCCAATCGCAGGGTTAAAACAACCCAATCGCAGGGTTAAAACAACCCAATCGCAGGGTTAAAACAACCCGATCGCAGGATTAAAACAACCCAATCGCAGGATTAAAACAACCCAATCGCAGGATTAAAACAACCCAATCGCTGTGTTAAAAACAACCCAATCGCTGTGTTAAAAACAACCCAATCGCAGGGTTAAAACAACCCAATCACTGTGTTAAAACAACCCAATCTCTGCGTTAAAACAACCCAATCTCTGCGTTAAAACAACCCAATCTCTGCGTTAAAACAACCCAATCTCTGCGTTAAAACAACCCAATCAATGCGTTAAAACAACCCAATCACTGCGTTAAAACAACCCAATCACTGCGTTAAAACAACCCAATCGCAGGGTTAAAACAACCCAATCACTGTGTTAAAACAACCCAATCGCAGGGTTAAAACAACCCAATCGCAGGGTTAAAACAACCCAATCGCAGGGTTAAAACAACCCAATCACAGGGTTAAAACAAGGGCAATTCCAGCGTTATGGACGTGACATTTGGAGTCAAAACTTGAAATATAAACGCTCAAAGAATGCATTTAATAGTAACATATTGAACCGTCTATTTATATATTCATAATCCCTTACTAAAGGAGTCCAGACATTAGAAAAATGTCAGTCTATTCAACTGTTTTATATTTTAGATGAGGGAAATATACAGCGTTACGGACGTGACAAAAAAAGTCACTAAGATTTGGGTGACAACATATTTTTTAAGAATTCTGTGAATTACATTGAGCAAACCAAAAGTAATACTGCCCACTGAATGAAGAAGGGTTGGCTCTCCACAGAGCATAAAATAATAATTTTATTTAATTTTTCATGTTCGCATTAATGAGGAAAAAACAATGTTACGGATGTGACAGTTTTCCGTTACGGATGTGACCGGTCTGAAAGCGGCACAAAAGACTTGGTTTAAAACTGCTTTAAAACTTTCACAGAGACCTCAAGCAAGCATTTAAACCACCAAATACTGAAATCTGGGATACCAGTATGGTAAGACTCCACAATTTATCAAGTTTTTACTAAACTTTATACAAATGTAACGTTATACTCTGTAGTGCAAAAGGTTATGGATTAGACCTATTTCTCATGTTGACCAGCATGTGCGTTGTTCAAGAATCAATTTAGAGACCATGATTTTCCTTCTTACAGAACTGCTTGCTAAAATACATTGACAAATATTTATGTTTATCATAAAGCAGTTTAAAATCGCATGTTTTCCCCACAGTCAGGTGAACCGATTGACACTATTGCCAATCGCAATCATGTCAGTTTTATGTTTTGTGTCTAAATGACCACACGGTTTTTCGTCTAGTTTTCAGAGTTTAAAGCGGAGTCTTGAGTCAAAATGATCAAACTTTATTTCAAGTCAAAATTATTGCAATCTTATTATTTTCATTTTGTCAGCTTGATCGCGCGGATTGTGATCAATATAGGCTAGGCTATTCATTTTTAACCAACCGGTAACGCGACATCCCAATTCTCGAGGGAAGTGTCCTATGAGACACAATGCTCTTCTATAAGTTGTACTGTATCATATAGGCCTACCTTTTGATGTTCATATTTCGTTCTCTGGCAAGAGGAAGAGAAGATCGGTTCATGTGCACCTGATCCGCCGCTTACAGGCGCTGCAGTAGCTAATCTGTCACGCGCCGTAGGCTATTAAAGAGCGACATCTATTGTTTAAATTTTGTTATAAAATCGACTGAATTTGAAAGTTAAACCTTTTTCATATTAAAACTAACAAAGCACAAAGAGTATTGCGATTATTGGATATGTTCTGATATGGTAAGCCTGAAACAGATGATAGCAATATAAAGAAGCAAACTCATAGGATTTAATATGAAGCGTCCGTAACGGTCACGTCCGTAACGCTTATTATGGTTGTTCAGAGCAACGTAGTGAAATGAATTGTTGATCCTAATAAGCATAAACATAATTTAGCTTTGCATATAAAGTTTCAAGTTATTTGCATTTATAATTGTTATATGACATAAACTTAATCTTTAAAACGTTACGGACGTGACAGAGTTCTGAAGCGTCCTGACCTCTTTATTCTAGCTCTTATAAATTCATCAGGCAGTGCTGTTATGACTAAATGAGTGTATTTATTTCTCAGGCATGCCTCCATCTTTCTACACAATGCTTACTGCTAAAATAAAGTTTAAAAAATGGGGTCTTTGATCCCTTTTTTGAAAGCATGAAATATGGTTGGTTGAAAATTTAATTTAAGCATTGTTGCTTACCACATATATTGTGGATAAACAAGGCAATTTTCTTAAAATTTCTGTTAGAGCACATTAATACAGTATATTACAGACCTAAATGGACAATTTAAAAAGGGTTTTGTTCTTTTGGTTAAAACTTTTTTTTTTCATGGTAAAGATGACCTTTGCGTGGAATTGCCCACAACCCAATCACTGTGTTAAAACAACCCAATCACTGTGTTAAAACAACCCAATCGCAGGGTTAAAACAACCCAATCGCTGTGTTAAAACAACCCAATCGCTGCGTTAAAACAACCCAATCGCTGCGTTAAAACAACCCAATCGCTGCGTTAAAACAACCCAATCGCAGGGTTAAAACAACCCAATCGCAGGATTAAAACAACCCAATCGCAGGGTTAAAACAACCCAATCACTGTGTTAAAACAACCCAATCACTGTGTTAAAACAACCCAATCACTGCATTAAAACAATCCAATCGCAGGGTTAAAACAACCCAATCGCAGGGTTAAAACAACCCAATCGCAGGGTTAAAACAACCCAATCGCAGGATTAAAACAACCCAATCGCAGGATTAAAACAACCCAATCGCAGGATTAAAACAACCCAATCGCTGTGTTAAAAACAACCCAATCGCAGGGTTAAAACAACCCAATCACTGTGTTAAAACAACCCAATCACTGTGTTAAAACAACCCAATCACAGGGTTAAAACAACCCAATCGCAGGGTTAAAACATCTGTGTTTGTCCATTTTCAACCCAGCATTTTTTAGAGTGTTGTATATGAATGATAATGTTTGTCAGTTTATCAAACCTATTCATAAAATAAACTTTTGGTTTTGTCATTAAGTTTTTATTTTTGATATTTTAAGGGAAAAAAATTCAACTATACTGTATAACAAGCTCTTACAGAAATAATTCCTGTGGTTCAGTAATCCTCTAAAATCCAAAAATTTTATATCTGTTTTGAAAGAATATCACTGTCTGAGATGTCTGAAAATATGCCATATTAATAATAATGTCAATAAGTTTTAGATTATTACTTGCTTCAATATTTAATTTGGTTCTGTATACGTAGCAACTACAACAAACAAGGTTTGGTGTAGAAAAACACTTTTTTGTGTGTTAAAACTTTATTACACCTAAATATCCTGCGCGTAAATCGATTCCATATGACACAAACAAAGCAAAATACCATTTTTCAAATCTCATCCCATGCACAAGTTTCATGAAGACTTTCTGAACAATAACCTTTTTAGGGATGTTGAATCAGTTGCTTTTAGATCCTGCACAGTAACTTTAAGGAAAGCACAAATCTTACCAGTTGTTGTCACTGTGAGTGACTGTGAAAACAATCCGACGAGCAGCGGAGCCAAAAAGCGCAACATCGCTGAGAAACTTCTGCCTAGAAGAAACCCCATAACGCTTTCTTTTCTTTTCCCTCTCGTGTAAATGTGTCAGGCGAATACACACACGAAGCAGAGTATGTGCAGATCAAATAACATCTTCTTTTCTATTTTCTCGGGTTCATTTAACTCACGAAGGAATGTGCGTCTCTCCGTGACGAATGCAGCTGACTCCACGCGCGCTCTCGATGAGGGAACTCGGTCCCTTGCATGACGTCACACCAGCAGGTTGGGATGCGCGCTCCTCACAAATTCATTCAGAACCTCCTATTTAAAATTTCCAGTTCAACCCAAAATTACAGAAACTCACTTTAAAATCTTATATGATATTTATCCTTCTGGGGAGTTTATAAAGCTTAGATTTAACTTTGAAATGATATTATGTAAATTTTGTAATTCTTCTCCAGATAATACAGAGCATATTTGTTTTGCTTGCAAATATTCTAGTGTCTTCTGGGAAAAAGTGCAATTATGGTTAAAAGAGGGAAATATGGTTGATTTGAACCTGTCCTTTATAGATATTAAATATGGAAACTATGAAGAAGATGGTAAAAAATATGTTTTTTTGATTAATACCTCATTTTTGTTAGCATTTTTTTTTTTAAATACTGTAAACCCTGTTTATTATTTTAGACAAAACTCAAAAACCTTGTTAAAAACAAAAAATAAAAAAGCTGGAATTTTGTTAGATTTATTGAAAAAAATATATATAATTTGTTATAATGTTTTTAATTTATCCCCTGTATTTAATATTTATTTATTAATATAGATGGATTAAAATTTAAGTTTTGTTAAGTCTAAGCCCCTCTTAACATTGATGCCTTTGAATGTAAATTGTATGCCATTTTGTTTTGTAAATTTGTAATACTTTTGTTAATATTTTAATAATAAAAAAAGCTTCTCACAAATTCATATTTTTTGTTATATATTATATATTTTCTGTGAAACTACTTTGAAACCATATAAAAAATCAGTGCGCTATATACATAAAAATCTGAAAAACTAAAAACTATCAAATTTGACTAGCCTACTAAACTAGAGTCAAATATAGGCTACTATATGGGTTCGACTAGAAATTAAAGTACATAATAAAAGACTGCAATTAAATTTTGCTTTAATTTTATTAGACTTCAAATACTACATGGTAATGATAATAATAATAAAAATAAAAAAAACGACCTTCATTTGTAATCTTTTCAAAACAATAACTGGATTTGTCCACAAGGTGGCGGTCTTCCATTGTGTAAAACAACAGCTCTGGGATATGTTCTTCAAACATCAGTGATAGAAACTTAAGTTATATAAATTAAATAAGGAAACTCTTTTCCACATTAAAAAGCCTTACATTAAGAAATTAAACTATTTTACAGCAATTATGCAAAACAGTAATCAGGTTGAATTCTGACACCAAAAGGCTAAAATGCATTGAAAATGACAAGACTGATGCTTCACTCTAAAAAAAAAAAAATTAGAGTCAAGCATTGGAAAGGAAACCAAGTTGGGTTAAAAAAGGACAAACCCAGCAATTGGGTTGTTTTGACCCAGCAGGTTGGGCAAACATTTAACCATTTAAAAGCAGTTTTATTTAACTCAACTATTTTTTTAAAAATGACTGTATGTCTGGCTTAAAATGAACCCAAATTATGTTGGGAATTAAAAATCAGACACATATTACTAGAGGCAACAATAACAATCAAAAGGTGAACATTTATTAATAAGCAATTTAATAAATGTTTATTGTTTAATTATTATTATTAATTAAACATATTAATAAATGTAATTTTATTTAACTCAACTATTGTTTAAAATTTACTATATTGCTCAAAATAGGTTGGAAATTAACATGTATTAATATGTTTAATTAATAAACATTGATTAATAAGTTAAATAAATAATAATTAAATAATAATAAAACATTGATTAAATTGCTTATTAATAAATATTCACCTTTTGATTTTTATTGTTGCCTCTAGTAATTATGTGTCTGATTTTTTCCAAACTATTTTGGGTATATTTTAAAGGGGATCTATAATGCCTCTTTCACAAGATGTAATATCAGTCTCTGGTGTCTCCAGAATGTGTGTGCGAAGTTTCAGCTCAAAATCCCCCACAGATCATTTATTATAGCTTGTCAAATTTTGCCCCTATTTGTGCTGTCCCTTTAAATGCAAATGAGCTCTGCTTTCCAGAAGAGGGCGGAGCTTTAACAGCTCAACAACAACAAAGCTGGAGAATCTCACGCAGCCAAAATGAGGAAAGTGTTCAGCCTTACATTGTTCAAACCGGAGTCGACACTGATGGAGAGACTCAGGAAGAAGTTACAACTTTTAGACGTTTCTGAATGGTTAGTGGATAAATTGATGTAGTTGCTGTGGAGTTGATTCAACTCATCCACTAGCATGTGCCGTCATGTTCATCTTTTGTGCAAAACCCGTATGGACGCCCACTATACATAGTCCACCTGTTTGTCAAACAGAGCCATACACACCAGACTAATGTTTATAATTGCTATCAAATGCTGTGAATGGTCTAATATCTTTTCAAAAATATTGGACAGAAACGCTCCTTTTTTATCAATCGATCTTGTCAGGGTCAACTTTCAGGCTATCCAAGCTAGCGAGACTCTAAATAGCGTTCGGTGCTCGTCTTTGCAGCCAACGACAGAACAGTTAACATGCTTTGTTCAAACTTTTGCCATGGCGTTAGAACTGGTACACCGATGTCACTTGCGAAAACAAAATGGCAGCGCCGTGGGTGGAAACGTGCAGATTAAGGGGCGGTGATATTATAATAAGATCCACTTCCTACGTCACAAGGGGAGCGAAATCTGAGCGGCTCGTATTTTCACATGCTTGTAGAGAAAGGCCAAAACAAAGTTACTGGGTTTTCCTTTTTCACGTTTTCTGGTTTGGCAGATGCACCGAGGGCCCGATTATAGCACTTTACACACGGAAAAAGTCAGACTTTCATTATATGTTCCATATAGTGTTTTTTAAACAATAGTTGAGATCAATAAAACTCAAAACAACCCAAACGCTAGGTTTATCCATATTTAACCCAACTTGGGTTGTTTTTAACCCAGCATTTTTAGAGTGTTCCCACCTCACAGTCAATATCTGTGAAAATGAAAGATCATGTAGAAATTGTGACATAAAGTGGCTTTCTGCTTTTTGGTGCATTTACCCATTAGCAATAGCCATATTGGGTGCTACATTCTCTCTCAAAAGACCGTCTTCTGAACTATAAGTCAATGCATTGAGAGATAAGAGTGAAAATGAGTTGCAATGGCACCATCTTCCCAGAGTCTCTTAGATAAGATTCATTAAAGTTCAAGGGCAGAACACCAAGAAATTAGACGAGTCTGAATGTCTCTGTTTCCCTAGACCCGTTGCATCTGCGGTCGAGGTGTTAGATGAGGAAAGCTGGACATCCACATGATGGCACGAGGGGGTTTGGAGTTCGCTTTGGAGCCTGAGCTGCTTTTGCTTCGGTTGATGTTGTCCGAGCAGTACGTCTTCATTCGATACAAGTTGGCTTCGCTCTCACAGCAGCCCATGGAGCTCAGCAGGATGCATGCATCTTTCCTGAAGGCCCTGGTGAAGATGGCATACAGGAACGGGTTGGCGCACGAGTTGATAGGGTAGAAGAACACCAGGAGGATCTTTGAGTTGGTCACCGTGATGAGCGGGACTTTGAAGGCGGCGGAGATGGCGAAAAACGAGATGGGCGCCATGCACAGGAAGTCGGTGAAGATCAGCACGGCCATGCGCTTGGCGATCTTGGCGTCGGCGGCGCGTCCCGGGAACTCTGGGTTGCGGACGGCCATGTAGATGCACACGTAACAGCCGCAAATGACCAGGAAAGCACCAACGTTGAAAAGCAGCAGCAGTATAATGTAGGCTTGGGATAAAGGCGTCTCGATGTCCATCGGCAGACACATGCTGACCTTGCTGTAGCTGCTGACGCCGATTAAGGGCAGCAGCGCCAGCGCGAGACAGAGCAGCCATCCGGCGACCATTATCGCAGAAGCGTGGCTCAATCCCAGACGGCGTCCCAGCCGGAGAGCGTGTGTGATCGTGTGCCAGCGCTCGACGGTGATAGTGGACAGTGTGTAGATGGACAACTCGCCACCGAATACAGCCAGAAACCCAGCAATGCCACATCCCGCTCCCGTTTGCCACTCAATAGCATGCTCGCTATAGTGTCCGCGTGTCCTGAGGTCCACGGTGGCGATCATAAGGAGATACAAGCCGATGCAGAGGTCGGCGAAGGCCAGGTGGCACATGAGGAATCTTGGGACGGTAAGTTTGCAGCGGCTTGTAAATATCACAAGCAGTACCGTCAGGTTGCCGGCGATGGCAAAGACGTTGATGAACCAAATGGCCACCCGCAAGAACCCGAAGCCGGTGATGTCCTCGCAGGGGTTGAACGCGTCAGCCTTGGGGCTGCACTGCAGGGCTGGTTGGCGCTGACACAGGTCTAGCTCTGGGTATTGGAACTCCACCACACTTCCAAAAGGGTCTTCGGCTGATGTGGATCCAACGATGTCAGGAGCAAGAGGACCATCCAGTATTAGAGAATCATCCATCTCAGATGGACTGAGAAAGGACACATGGAGAAAATTGTTCAAACCACAGTATTGTGAAAAATATTACACAATGCTTTGCATAAGTAATTGTGACAAGCAGGGCGGGCGAGAGCCGTGAGGGAACGGCGCAAGGCGGGTCGCGTGAGTGGTAAAGAGCGTCAGCTGCACCGGTCTCGAATCTCCGGAAGCATAAAAGGGGAGCGATGACAGTGAAGGACGAGAGAGGACCAGGCCTGGACTTTACTTTATGTTTTATTATGTTTGTGTGACAGGCAGAAGTCCGTGAGGGTTTGCTAGCATTTATTTTCATTTTGCATTTGTTTATTTTATATATTGTATATATTTTTTATATATATTTTATATGTAAGTGTGTTTAACGTTTGCCGGTTCCCGCCTCCTTCTAATAAAACATAAAGTAAAGTCCAGGCCTGGTCGTCTCTCATCCTTCACTGTCGTCACTCCCCTTTTATGCTTCCGGAGCTCCTCCGTGAGAGATATTCGAGACCGGTGCAAAGCACAGCTGATGCTAGTTACCACTCGCGCCGCTCCCTCACAGCTCTCGCCCGCCCTGCTCGTCACAGTCATATAGTTATATATACATGGGGTTATCGTTAACGACAACGAAAAACATTAAAAATGTTACATGGAATATAATAAACTTCAGTATTGGGGGTAACTTAATTGGATTACTTTTTCAAATAACTAGTAAAGTAACGCATTACTTTTTCAATTTACAACAAAATATCTAAGTTACTTTTTCAAATAATTAACTTTGAGCTGCGCCCTCTACTGTACATGCATAAATACACATTTCCTTCAGCCTGAGGATTATTCATTTCACTTTTGGTGTGAAAGGGCCTTAACATTTGCCAAAAACAGAATTTTTTTTGTTAAATAAAAAAGTTGCTGTAGTATTTTCTTCCCTATTGTGATGTATATCGGAGTGAAAAAGGCTTCTTGAACAAGAACAAACGTTGGGCGGGACATGCTAGCAAAAAATGCTAGCAGCGTGCTAATCATGCTAACAACATGTTAATCATGTTAGCAAAACACATTAGCAATGTGCTTATTCATGCTAGCAACATGCTAGCATTGTGTTTACCATGTTAGCAAAATGTTAGCAACATGCAAAATTATGTTGTCAACATGTTATCAATGTGCTAATCATGATAACAACATGCTACATACAATGTGCTAATCATGTTAGCAATATGTTAATGTTAAGTCATAGTAACAACATGGTAATCATATTAGCAAAATGCAAGCAACATGCTAGCAAAAAATGCTAATTCTTGCTAGCAACATGTTATCATTGTGCTAATCATGTTAATAATATGCAAATAATGTGTTAAATCATGTTAACAACATGGTAATCATAAAAGCAACATTCCAGCAAACATGCTAATAACACTGTCAACATGCTAGCAATGTGCAAAATCACGCCAGCAACATGCTAACATTGTGCTAATCATGTTAATATGGTAATAATGCTAGCAACATGTTACCAATGTGCTAATTCATGCTAGCGACATGTTAACATTGTGCTAATCATGTTAACCATATGCTAATAATGTGTTAAATCATGTTACCAACATGGTAACCATATAAGGAACATGCTAGCAACATGCTACAAAAACATTTTTTGTTGTTGTTGTTGTTAAAAAACAACAATCGACCCCAGCCCAGGTGAGAAAAAGTTACACAAAAGCAATATAATGCATTACTTTCCATAAAATGTACTTTTCAACAAATGTAACTGTAACGCAGTTAGTTACTTTTTTAGGGAGTAACACAATATTGTACCGCATTACCTTTAAAAGTAACTTTCCCCAACACTGAAAAACATTATATTTATACCTCTCTTAATAACAGAAAAGATCAATAGCATTGTGTTTTGCTCCATTGCTTTGGCAAAGTATCTGCCAAACGAACAAAAATAGAAAGCTTGAAATGGCTTTGACTGATATATACAAAAAAACATGAACTGAAATATACCTGAACTGAAAAGAAAAAAAGAAAAAATATTATATATATAAAATTAAGCTTAAGCTTTTTGTATTCTTTATGCCAAAGAAACGTCTTATTTTTGTTTAGTTTAACTAACTAAAAATGAAATAATTAACTAAATAATTATAACTCAAACTAAAGATGCATAAAAACTATACAGACATTTAAAAAAAAACTAAAAATGGCAAAAACAAAACATAATTACTAAAACTTTAAAATAAAAATAAAAATCTAAATATTAATAAAAACTATGATATTATATCAATGAGAGTAAAATTAGAAAGGTTAAGTTTGTATAATAGCTTAGGAGTTTTTATTCATTTAGAGGTACAACAATAGAACAAAACGTGTCAATACTACACCAGACTAACAAAACGTACTTATCCAGAGGGCTGTTGTCACCACAGTATGATCCATTCCTCAGGGCAGCAATAACAGAACCCTCCCTATATGAGAACGAGAAAATAAAGGCATTGAATTAAGCAGTGAATCATAATATCAAAAAATAAATGTCAAGTTCTCTTATTGGAGGGAGAAATGCTAGTGATGCTCTTATTCAAAATGGCAATAAATATAATGAGAGGAATATTTTATTCGACTATGGCACATAAACTGATTGGTGTGTTTGATGTGTTGACCTGTAGGAGTCCCAGCTAAGGAGAGCGCAGCAGTGGCTGGGATACGTGAGCTGTGCATCTCTCAGGCTCCTCAGTCCCTTCAGTGGAGGCAGTCTCTTCAGAGCGAACGCTGAACGAGCCACCAGCATCAACACAGACTCCAGACCATGAGAGGGCAGCGTCTCCAGTGCTGTTGACGAAACATCCCTGGTGAACAACAGAGGGTGAAATGCTGCATTAAAGTCAGCATGAAACGGAAGTTGTAATTGTCTTTTCTTCCCTATTGTGACGTATATCTGAGTGAAACGGCTTCGGAAAAAAGAACAAATGTAGGGCGGGGCATGTTAGCAGTGTGCTAATAATGCTAACAACATGGTTAGCAATATATGCTAGAAACATCTTAATTATGCTATCAAAATGTTATCAATTGTTAACAGGCTAAATCATGCTAGTAAAATGCTAATCATGCTAACAACATGCTACATGCAATGTGCTTATGTTAGCAATATGTTAATAATGTTAAATAATGCTAGCAACATGGTAATCATATTAGAAGCATTCTAGTAACAAGCTAATAATGCTGACAAGATGCTAGCAATGTGCTAAATCATGCTAGCAATGTGGTAATTCATGCTAACAAATGCTAACATTGTGCTGATCATGTCAACAACATGCTAGCATTGTGCAAATCATGTTAGCAAAAAATGCGAAATCATGTTAACCATGCTAGTAATGTGCTAATCATGTTGGCTAATGTGTCTACAATGTGTAAAATGTGGCTACCAACATGCTAGCAATGTGATAATCATGTTAGCAAAACAGGCAAAATAATGCTAACAACATGCTAATCATGTTGACAACATGCCAACGTGTTTAATAACATTTTGCTAATATGATTTATGTGGTAATCATGATAGCAAAATGCTAGCAGAATGTTAAATCATGCTAACCATGCTAGTAATGTGCTAATCATGTTGTCAACATGCTAGCTATGTGTAAAATGCGGCATGTTACCAAAATGTTATTAATGTGGTAATCATGTTAGCAAAATGCTAGCAGCATGTTAATCATGTCAGCAACATGCTAGCATTGTGCAAATCATGTTAGCAAAATGTTAAGTCATGCTAATCATGCTAGCAATGTGCTAATCATGTTGGTAACGTGCTAGCAACATGCTAATCATGCTAACAACACATTAAATCATGCTATCTATCTATTTATCTATCTATGATCTTAAGATATCTATCTACTATAAAAAAAAAAACATTAAATAAAAAAATTTCATCAGGTTAGATATTGATTATTAATAACTCGAACGGCGTCTCATCATAACCGTCGGCCTAACAAATATCTGCCATGTTTGTAGTTCCTTTTATTTGTGTTTGTAGTTCTTAACTCAATCATCCTCCAAAGTACAATGGGTTGTGGGTAATATCAACTGCGGATCCACACTTTGAAAATCTACCATAAATAGTAGATCTTCCAGGGATTTCTGGCACACTGTTTTCAGCATACTACTCTTATGCTAATCTAACATACAGTGTAGGATGGATAGTGTGTACATTTGGATGGAGGGTGTTGCTGGATTTGGAACCGCACACCATTTTCACCAAATCTTTCTATGGCAGGAATATAAAGAGTAGCATGCTAGTATGCTGTTACAAATTCAACATGTATCCAGAATAAAAACAGAAAATGCCCTTATATGTGTCACGCTGGGGTTGCAGTATTCAAACACATGATGAAGGAGATATCTTCAAGAACTTTTAATGGAGTAATCTGAACAAGAAACAGAAAATCACCAGGAAAGCAAACGACAAACATCACGTAACATAAACAAAGCTAGACCAAGGACAGACTGAAACTCAAATTTGATTTTATCATGTCATGACACTTTGAGTACCCTATGTACTCTCCCGGAGTGCATACTTTGTGAATTGGACACACCCCTGGTAGGTGCTCAATCGTGCTCCTCAAGTCTTAGGTTCGTACTGCAATCAATCACACCTGAACCTGCCAATCAAGGTCTTCAAGTTTTCTTTAAAGCTAGGCGGGTGTGGTAAAGCTCTAGTCTAATGCATCCCAGCTTTGGTCATTCACACTGACATCTGATAAGACTCGACAGAAAGCGCTCAGTCCAGAGAAGATGACCCGTGAAATGAGCCATTCACAGTCAAATAAAGAGCCAGAATTTGCACGAGAAAGGCAGCAGTATTTCATTGTGTGATCACTTACAGCGAAGTCGGGCCAAATGCATTTTTGAAAGCGTCTTCATGTATCAAACGCAGATCTTTGTTGTTCTTTAATACTCTGAAAAACAAACAGATTACATCATAATTATACAGCAGATACATAATTGAAGGGTTAGTTCACACAAAAATGAAAATTCTGTCATTTATTACTCTCCCTCATGTCGTTCCACACCCGTAAGACCTTCATTCATCTTCAGAACACAAATGAAGATATTTTTGATGAAATCCGATGGCTCAGTGAGGCCTGAGCAATGACATTTCCTCTCTCAAGATCCATTAATGTACTAAAAACATATTTAAATCAGTTCATGTGAGTACAGTGGTTCAATATTAATATTATAAAGCCACAAGAATATTTTTGGAGCACCAAAAAAACAAAATAACGACTTATTTAGTGATGGCCGATTTCAAAACAGGAAGCTTCGGAGCGTTATGAATCTTTTGTGTCGAATCATGATTCAGACCGCGTGTCAAACTGCTGAAATCACATGACTTTGGTGCTCTGAACTGCTGATTCGACACGCTGATTCATAACGCTCCGAAGCTTCCTGAAGCAGTGTTTTGGAATCGGCCATCACTACATAAGTCGCTATTTTGTTTTTTTTTTGCCGCACCAAAAATATTCTCGTGGCTTTATAATATTAATATTGAACCACTGTACTCACATGAACTGATTTAAATATGTTTTTAGTACATTAATGGATCTTGAGAGAGGAAATTGGATTTCATCAAAATTATCTTAATTTGTGTTCTGAAGATGAACGAAGGTCTTACGGGTGTGGAACGAAATGAGGGTGAGAAATTAATGACTGAATTTTCATTTTTGGGTGAACTAACCCTTTAAGGCAGAATTGAATAGAGATTAGTGTGTTAATAATTTGTCAATATTTACAGTTTATCGATTATAGTTCCATTAAAGGCATGGCTTTCTATTTCTTGAAATCCATTGTTAAAGAGATTCCTGAAAAAAAAAAATAGAGAGAGAAACGTTTATTAGCAGACAAATACTTTGGTATTTACCTCAGATGTATTGAATATTATTTCAAATTTTTTTGGTTGCCGGTTATATATACAAAGGAAGTGTTTGTGATTAAAGGCTGTGCTATCTTGTTTGCATACAGATACAGAGATTGAAGGTTGCGTGTCTTGTACACTTACATAGACTAAGCAAAGATCTGATTAACAGCATTATCATCTGACTATCAGGCCTGTAACCCCATACAACTGATTCAGCTCTTTCTTGCTTTTGTGCATTAATAAAATATTCCTTGTTTTGTTATAAAGGGAGTTCGTCCAAAAAGAGCATTTATTGAAACTAAAAGATCATTTCAAGCAAGAACATATCCCTGATCGTTTCATTCTGATCTTAATAGATTGAGGAGCGATTGTTTTATGGATCTGTCACAATGGTGATGAAAAGGGTGGCTGTGATTAAAAGATGACACAGCGTACTTGATCCAAAAGCTCACAAATAAGAGTTGCACAGCGACAGTGGCTTTAAATCATCTAGGCAAAGAGACCTTTTATTTCTTAGGGTCAAATAGAAGGTGGAAAATAGTTGATGAATCATTTTTGTCTTAGCTTTTGTCAACGACTGACGAAAAGGAGACAATAACTATATAAAATATAGCTGCGAGCAGCAATTATCAGGGTTCAATCATTTTTAGGCCTTTAAGCCAATAAAGGTGTTATGTTTCATTTAGTAAGCCGGTAAGCATCTCAATCATAGATGGAAAAGACCATTTACAGCAAATACAGGCAGTTTACCATAGGAAATATATGGTTTTTAAAGCTTTTTAACAGTTATAGCACCACCTATATTCCGATCTCCATAAAAGTTGGCTTGCTTCTTTAGAGTCATATGCTGCATCTTCTCACCAATTTTCGTGAAGTTCTGAGTTTTCGTTTAGGAGTTATAGAATTTTGTGAGCACTTGACCACGCCCCTTTTCTAAATTACCCTGTCATAGCTACCCAAAGGATAAAGTTCAACTTTTTTTTTGACAACTATTAACCTAGAGAGTCAAGAGAATTGTTCTGCATTTGGTTTTATTCAGATTGAGCGAAAACAAGACTAGTTAGCAAAAGTAGGTTTTTTACATAATTGCGAATATTTAATGAGCCATTTGATTGACAGCACTGGTTCTTGAGACAAAGTTGTTCAGTATGAAGAGATCTATCAAATGATGTGAATATTTTGTATGTGTGAAACACCATGTGATTACAGAGGCGTAAAACTTGCTAACGCCACCTAGTGGCCGATTTCTTTCAAAATTCTCACAGACCTCTAAGACCATGAGTCGAATATGCCCGCAGAGTTTCGTTCCGATTGGCCTCTATTAACCTTGTCTAATAGGTGCTCGAACTTCATTGGCAATGACATGAAGTAGTTCTAGCCGTTTTCATGTTTTTTTTTCCTGTTATAGCGCCACCAAGTGGCCAGGCGCCACATCCTTTTTCACACGACCACAGAATGAGCTCTTACATAGTTGTGCCAAATTTGGTGCAAATATCTCATTCCGTTCACAAGTTAGAGCCATTTTATTTTTTACAGCCCTGAAAAATCACAAGATGCCATAGTGTGAGATACTAACATTGTGGTGAATTCACTCATCATTCCACTGAAAGCATTTGGTGGGACCGAACGCAGGTTGAGGTTATCACAAATATCCCTGAAAAAGAACAAAATTACTTTAGTATTTTAAACAATATGCCTCATTGCTGTAAAAACAAAACTCTTGGCAAAAACACATTAGTCACCTAATTTAATCCACCTGTGCTTTTCTTATCCACTGTTCTGACTCATAGGTCTCTGAAAGAGTCTGTCTATTTCATAGCACTACATTTTCTGTCAGCTTCAGAAGGATAACGGATGGTAGCGTGCCCGCATTATAGCTTCACTATTACTTTCCATCATTTTTTCTCACTCACACCATCTCTCAAACAGATGAATCTGCAGGGTAAACTCACAGTATGAAATAGAGCTCCAGGGAGAAGATGGAGGTCAGGTCAGGGAATACACTTATGCCCGTGTTGGAAATGCTCCTGTAGAAATACAAAGCAAAAGGAATTGGGTCTTGACCTGTGCAAGAATATGTAACCAACAAAACGCAGGTGCGTCTCAATCAGCTCCCGACCTCGTTATGCAATTTAATAAAGTTTCAGATACGCTAAGTACATTTATAGTTTAATTTAATATTATGTGGATGCAAATGGAATAAGTTCACAGTATTAGCTTTTAAAATTGAAGGATTAGTTCACTTCAGAATTAAAATTTCCTGATAATTTACTCATCAAAATTGTTTATGTCTTTCTTTCTTCGGTCGAGGAAAACTTTCCAGGATTTTTCTCCATATAGTGGACTTCACTGGGGTTCAACGGGTTGAAGGTCCAAATGTCAGTTTCAGTGCAGCTTCAAAGAGCTCTACATGATCCCAGACGAGGAATAAGAGTCTAATCTGGAGAAATGATTGATTGCTTTCTAAAAAAAAATAAAAAATTCTATACTTTTTAACCACAAATTCTTGTCTTGCACTGCTCTGTGATGCTCCACGCATTACGTAATCATGTTGGAAAGGTCACGCGTGAAAATGTAATTGCTGTAGGAAAACAGAGATGAATGTGCTGCTTACAGATATCTCAGCTTGGGAAGGTGGTTGAACGCCCGCAGGTGGATGTGAACGAGACTCCGTGTGTTCTGGATTGAGCTGCGACACAAATTCTTGCATGAGAAATCACAAACAAATGACACATTACTATGAAAAGACTCTGTCAGAGAAGATTCTGTTCCAGTCGGTTATAATTACGGACAGTAATTAAATACAGTCATTAAGACAGACACGCAAATTAAGTCAATTACCCATGAATCATTGTTTTTTGAGTGGTTTCTTACATTTCTGATACATTCAGAAGGCTGTTGAAGGCTTCTGTCTCTATGGTTTCCAATGATATGCTCTGGGCGATTTCTCTGGGTGAAACAACAACAGGTGTATGAAAATGAGAGGTAAAGTACACCATTTATTGCATTTATTTGTGCTCATAAAATCGAATAATTGAATCGTGCACAATCAGAAACTTGGATGGATGAAGCCTAAGGTGTAAAGTAGGCTACATGCACATTTTTTAATATAATTTGAAACGTAGCCTACAATATCAACATTTCTTAATATTATTAATGTTGTATTAATGTTATACAATGTTTTTACTGTCACATTTGATTAATTTAATGCATGCTTGCTGAATTAAAGTATTAATTTTGTTTTTTTAAATCATACTGACAAACTTTTGAACAAGATTACAATCATAATCATGTTTGACGTACAAATATCTATGAATTTTAAAGGTGCCCTAGAATCAAAAATTGAATTTACCTTGGCATAGTTGAATAACAAGAGTTTCATCCTTCTTATATAAATCTCATTTGTTTAAAAGACCTCTGAAGAACAGGCGAATCTCAACATAACACTGACTGTTACGTAACAGTCGGGATCATTAATATATACGCCCCCAATATTTGCCCATGTTCAAGGCATTAGACAAGGGCAGAACGTCTGGATCTGTGCACAGCTGAATCATCAGACTAGGTAAGCAAGCAAGAACAACAGCGAAAAATGGCAGATGGAGCAATAATAACTGACATGATCCATGATATCATGATATTTTTAGTGATATTTGTAAATTGTCTTTCTAAATGTTTTATTAGCATGTTGCTAATGTACTGTTAAATGTGGTTAAAGTTACCATCGTTTCTTACTGTATTCACGGAGACAAGAGCCGTCGCTATTTTCATTATTAAACACTTGCAGTCTGTATAATTCATAAACACAACTTCATTCTTTATAAATCTCTCCAACAGTGTGTAATGTTAGCTTTAGCCATGGAGCGCTATCAAACTCGTTCAGAATCAAATGTAAACATCCAAATAAATACTTTACTCACATGATCCGACGCATGCATGCAGTATGCATGACGAACACTTTGTAAAGATCCATTTGAGGGTTATATTAGCTGTGTGAACTTTGTTTATGCACTGTATTATAGTCGAGAGCTCAGGGGGGCAGGGAGCGCGAGATTTAAAGGGGCCGCAGCCTGAATCGGTGCATATTTAATGATGCCCCAAAATAGGCAGTTAAATCTTTTTTAAAAATCTATGGGGTATTTTGAGCTGAAACTTCACAGACACATTAGACTTATATTTCATCTTGGGAAGAGCGTTCTAGGGCACCTTTAATGAAATGGCATTGTCTTGAATGAGAGAACAAAAACCTCCTGCTAATTGTCTGGAATTCTCGTCTATTCTGTTATTTATTAGACATATTTCACGCTCATAAAATGTTCACATAAATTGCGAAAAGCAATATCTACATTTTCATTATCTCTATTATGTTAATTTATTTAAACATATCTAATTGCATTGCATCTTTTGCATTCGACAATCTAATTCATGTTGTGCTTTCATTGTAAAGTTTTACATTTTAGATTTATAAAGGTTAGTTACAATATGTTTTTTTTTTTATGTACACTCTAATAAATGCCGGGTGTTTCAAAAAAGCCCACACAAAAACTTTATATACAGAAAGACGGTGGACTCGTATTGTTATGAATGGGAGAAAGTGCAACGCACAATATCCCTGAATAATGCTGCCTTCACATGCTATCGGAAATTTGATAATTCCCACTTCTTAAGTCGTGAATACGAGCTCATCGCATTCAAGTTTCAAAATGGGAGGGTGTTCATGTGCAATTTATACCTATGAAACTCGTATTTACAATAATTCTGAAAGCACGTGAAGGCAGCATGTCCCACTTTCTAAATAAAAGCCAATCGCTGATTGGTAAAGTCATTGCATCACTACAGCTGCCATTAGAAGCTCCGGTTCCCATAGAAACAGTCAGACGCGCGCTTCTTATAGACGCTTACATAGCATTAGCTTGATCCAGCCGGAAAAATGCTGATTTTTTGTCATGATTTGAGCGTTTAGAAACATAATTTATGAGACAGATTTCATTGGTGATTTCAAATATGAAATTTAATCGAAAGCTTGGCGAACAGCTTTGGAGAATCTGATGTTTCCCCATTCAGAGAGATAGAAGCTGCACTTGCATACCCGAGAGGCGTTTCAAAGATGGTCATATAACACAACACCTTTTTTGAGGCCATTCCTATGGAAAGAAATGCTTCTTTTTGACACAGAAATTCAATCAGAGAAAGATTCTTGATATTGTGTGATATTAAAACTGGCATTGACAAAATACTGCTCCTCTTAATGCTCGCTATTCGGTCAAAGAATAATCTATTCTGTGCAAGCGTTCAGACTGTTCCTCCTAATGTGGATGTCCTGAGCTTTTTCAAAGAGCTACAGGGAAAAATTGGCATTGAAAGCTCCTTTGACTCTGAAAAAGGGAGTGAACATCAAAGATTTTCTTCCCAGATCACATGATGTGGAGATGAGCCTGTTGGCTCGGAGGGGAGTGATGATGGATGGTGTTTCTCTTCAGCAGCCATGCAAAACATCTGGTTATCTGATGTCAAGTTTTAAAAACAATGACTACTCACATTGTTTTTACTCCTTTCAGGCGATCGAAACTGCGACTGCTGATGGTTCTCAGTGTGATGTAGTTCAGAACTCTGAAATTGAGATGCACAGGATGAATTAATAGTAATTTCACATTAATTATTGGTGTTCGCTAAGTCACAATGTGAATAAATATGAATAAACCCTTGATCCTAAACAAAATAAAGGGAGCTTGAACAGATGCATATCTTGTAATGCTTAAAATGTTTGATAAGGAAGATTTACGTCAGATTTGCGTGAGATTCTCCAGCTTTGTTGTTGTTGAGCTGTTAAAGCTCCGCCCTCTTCTGTAAAGCGGAGCTCATTTGCATTTAAAGGGACACACACAAAAACGGCGTGTTTTTGCTCACACCCAAATAGAGGCAAATTTGACAAGCTATAATAAATGATCTGTGGGGGATTTTGAGCTGAAACTTCACACACACATTCTGGAGACATCAGAGACTGATATTACATCTTGTGAAAGGAGCATTATAGATCCCCTTTAAAAAGAAAAAATAGTTTTCCATATTCAAGTTGTGTTAGTCCATTTCATGGGCTTTTTAAATATGAATAAGAAGGTTTTGTGTCCTTGTCTGACAGACAGTATTTGCAGCAATTAAATATTTAACTAATAAGATTAATTTCACCCTAGTTGTCAAAACAGCAATCAAATTTTCCAATGCACTGCTAAAAATGACCATGCAAATTGCAAGTAATTACATCACATTATGTCTAACATGCCCAGGCCGTGTTTAATTTAAGATTTTGGAACCTTTGCACTTGGATAATTATCACTTAGTTTTGTTTTTGAGAGAAGGTCACAGTGCTCTCAGAGTTTGTAATTGTGAAGTACCGCTTGGTTCATCTCTTACAGTGCAGGTCTAATGATGTGAGGAGTAACCGCCCGACTCTTGTTAGCGCTCGTGAAGCCTCTCGGTGGGTTGGAGTGGAGGCTGTCGTGTTTCCTAGCCTCTGTTGTGCTGAGCTCACGTCATGGATTATCAAAGTGGGCTTGTGTAAGCTACTAGAAATTAGTACATACAGAAGGCTCAAAGCATGTTTGCATGCTAAAAAAGTAATGACATTTATTTATATCCTGAAAAGAATGCTTATCATTAAATGCTATTTGTTTTGATATTTAATGGTATTTTCAAAGGAAGGATCTTACCCTACACTCTAAAAATGCTGGTTTAAAAACAACCCAAGTTGGGTTGAAAAGCAATTGGGTTAAATGTTTGACCAACATGCTGGGTAGTTTTATTTAACTCAACTATTGTTTAAAAATGACTATATGTCTGGCTTAAAATGAACCCAAAATATGTTGGGCATTAAAAATCAGACACATAATTACTAGAGGCAACAATAACAATCAAAAAGTGAACATGTATTAATAAGCAATTTAATAAATGTTCACTCTAAAAAATGCTGGGTTAAAAACAACCCAAGTTGGGTTGAAAATGGACAAACCCAGCGATTGGGTTGTTTTAACCCAGCGGTTGGGTTAAATATTTGCTCAACCTGCTGGGTAGTTTTATTTAAACCAACTATTGTTTAAAAATTGCTATATGGCTAGCTTAAAATGAACCCAAAATAGTTGGGAAATTAAAAACCAGATGCAATTAGAGGCAACAATAATAGACAAAAGGTGAATGTTTATTAATAAGCTTTAATATTTTATTAATATAAATTTAATAGTTTAATAGTTTATTAATATAAATTTATTAATAAGCAATTTAATAAATGTTCATTTCCAACATATTTTGGGTTAATTTTAATTAAGCAATACAGTAATTTTTAAACATTAGTTGAGTTAAATAAAACTACCCAGCAGGTTGGGCAAACATTTAACCCAACCGCTGGGTTTGTCCATTTTCAACCCAACTTGGGTTGTTTTTAACCCAGCATTTTTTAGAGTGTTTAATTATTATTCATTAAACGTATTAATAAATGTTCATTTCCAACATATTTTGGGTTAAGCGAGCAATACAGTCATTTGTAAACAAGAGTTACCCACTTTGGGCAAACTAAAAAATAAAACACAAAAAATAAACATTTATTAAATTGCTTATTAATAAATGTTCACCTTTTAATTATTATTGTTGCTTCTAGTAATTATGTGTCTGATTTTTAATTTCCAACCTATTTTGCCCATTTTTAAACAATAGTTGAGTTAAATAAATCAGCAAGTTGGTCAAAAATGTAACTCAACTGTTGGGATTGTCCATATTTAACCCAACATTTAACACAGCAGTATTATTATTATTATTTTCAGGCTTATTGTAATTAATTAAAATAATTTTAATTAATAATTAATATTATAGCTAAAAATAAAATATTATTATTTTTTAAAATGTGAAAATCTCGATTATTTTAACTAGTATAATGACATTTTTGTGTGTGTGTGTGTGTGTGTCTTTGGATCCACTGTACAAATAATTACAGATGTTGCATCCAAAACTGTGTCACTTATATTTGCCTCATAACTGGACAAGTGGATTTAGAAACATAAACAACTAACAAAAAAAGTTTTTTTGTACGTAAGTAGGAGGGTGATTACAGTTCCGAATGCTTTTCCTTATTTTTAAGGACATTATTCATTTATCTCATGTCCTTGATTGCACTCTTATCAGGGCTCAAGGTTTCAGTAGAGGAAGAAGATGATTTCAAGGCCTCAAGGACATTCACCAGACTCTTTTAACACGCTCAGCTCAGCGGGCGCGATGGCAAGCCGAATCAAGAGACCCGTCAGTCAGACAAAACTACTTGACCTGTCTATTTCGAATAGGACTTTTCTCAAGCTTGTCACATGTCAACAACTCCCCCATTGCTTTTTTGGTGTCATGCGTAAGCAGGACTATAATGAGAAGCGAATATTGCATCACAACTGCTCCGTAGCAGAACTAACAGCTGCTAACAGGGTATTCAGAGCCTAAAGAAACCAACAGGTTATTGTGATCTTTCTAACACGCTGGCTGGAGCTACAAAACTGAATGGGAGAAATTGCAACTCTAAATAATAATCGGAAATAGGAACCTTTCCATTAAAGGAGTCATTTTGCATCCACTGAAACAGCCTGAAAATAGTTTTATTATTTGCAAAAGAGTAGTGCCAAAGGGGATAATTGTTTTAAATGACCCTACAAGTCCAAACATCCTACTTACTTACCCCGTACTTATTAGCTTTTCATTTTTGCCCCAGTGACAGCGCTGTACCTGTTTTTCAATGTTTATTCAAAATGCACTAAATAAAATGTATATATATATATATATATATATATATATATATATATATATATATATATATATATATATATATACAGTATATAGTTTCTTATCCATTGACATATAATCAGCACACTGATACTTATAAGAGTGATATGATGTCTTGCATCTGTATTTGACAGTCCTGAAAGGACAATATTGAAGACTATGGCTGTTTCTCAATATGCGTTCTTCAGCGATCTTGCGTCCTTGTGTTCTCATTCTACGTCATTATCAACCATTGAAGTTCAATTCCAATACTCAAGAACGCAAGTACAGAGGATGCATGAAAGTATCCGGATGTGTTCTTGATATCGAGGATAGAACCCAAGAGGCGACACTTCTGATACTTTTTTGGGTAACAGCCACTAGATGGCGCTCCGGTAGCGCGGCCGCCATTATGGGGTGAAAATACTAACTGGACCATTGAATCCTTCACATCTTACTCTTCCAAAATCGGGGAATTTCACTGCCAAATCAGAAGCGCAATAGAACAGTTTTTTAAATGAAGTCACCAGTAAATTGTATGAATCCTACAGTAAATGTTGTATTGTCTTATATAGGTTTTATTTTAGCAGTTGTGGAATCCAACCATTCGTCCATCTGAGGTAACGTAACTTTAATGAGTATTTCCATTTTATGCAACTTTGCACATTCATTAATAGTAAATTAATAATTAATAAATTTAAGATCATCATGTTTGCAGCTAACCATATTTCAGACCTAGTGGAGTAATAATAATAATATCTATAGGTCTGAATTGAAATATATATATTTGTACGTTTTAATGGATCACGCTACAAACATAATGATCTTATAATACATGATGCATTGCTGTGTCCGCTATCCCATAATTCACACTTTTAACAGACACTTTTGCTTTAACTGACATTAGACAACACTGCAAAATCAAGCTGTTATATTCATATATATATATATATTGTCCAACATCCCCAATTTTTCTGATGCATGTCCTTAATTTAATTTCATATGTTGGTAATAATTCAGTGTTTTTAAGCCTTTTAAATAATTTTAACCCAAACTGACTGGGTTTCTAGAGAGCAAAGGTTTTGTGAAAAAAATTAAACACAAAGTGTGTTAAAGTATTTGATGATCACTAGTGATAGCATTTTACTCTGTGTTGTCATGATTCAGGTTGGATTTCAGCTTTAATGTATGTTTTTTTCTTTTAACAAAGCAGCTGATATTATAGAAACCACTGGACTGCAACTCGCTTTCACCCCAGAATGGCGGAAACGCAGGGCTGCTGCTGCTGCAATGGAACCTTCTGTTGAGTGTCGCTTCTTGTTAGTGGATATTCTTTGATCAAATCAGACTTGAGAGAATCGAACCATTAAAATTCCCAGAAGACGCTGCGGGTGGTCGACGTATGGAAGCCTGTAAGCTTTATTTAGTGATGTCCGATTTCAAAACACTGCTTCATGAAGCTTCGGAGCGTTATGAATCTTTTGTGTCGAATCATGATTCGGATCGCGCGTCAAAACTGCTGAAATCGCGTTACTTTGGCACTCTGAACCGCTGATTCGACCCGCTGATTCATAACGCTCCGAAGCTTCCTGAAGAAGTGTTTTGAAATCGGACATCACTAAATAAGTCCTTATTTTGTTTTTTTGGCGCACCAAAAATATTCTCGTCTCTTTATAATATTAATATTGAACCACTGTACTCACATGACCTGATTTAAATATGTTTTTAGTACATTAATGGATCTTGAGAGAGGAAATGTCATTGCTCAGGCCTCACTGAGCCATCGGATTTCATCAAAAATATCTTCATTTGTGTTCTGAAGATGAACGAAGGTCTTACGGGTGTGTAACGGCATGAGGGAGAGTAATTAATGACATTATTTTCATTTTTGGTTAAACTAACCCTCTAATATGTCTAAACACTGAAAGTCAGAGCTGTTGTTAGTACATTTTGCAGATAATAGATGGGTATAGATAAGTAATTATTTACTATTCAGATAACTGAATGGGACATATGTGTTTAGACTATATTTGGGATGGTTATTTATGAAACTGAGCCACAGATAAGCACATTATGGGCTGTTGCTGTTTGTTAATTGTTAGATGTCCAAACACCAAATGGACAATGAGAAGAAGAAAGTAAATTGAATGCAGAATCTTCTGGTTTGTATTTCGACAGGGTTTATGAATGAACACACTCGTTTTAAAATCTTCCCGGTCAACATACATCTGCTTTGAACATTACAATGCTCATGATAACTTACGTTAACAATAGCCTACAATTAGTAAATCAGCTAATTACTCTTCAAGAGCGATGCCATAATTAGCTAGGCTACATACCGCGCTTGTTTTTCTAGAGTTGGCCTCTTTTCTTATATTACATTCTGTACTAAAATGCAAACATTATTATGACATAATTGCGATTTCTTGGCAACTTGAGCTATTTGGGTGTGTGAGATGTGGCGTGTGGTTTATGTGGTCATGATATTCAAGAGGTTTTTCACAGTGAATCACCGCCGACAGACTATTTCACACAGTCCCTATTAGTCTTATTAATCAGAGCATGTATGAATAATAATTAATTAATTAATTAAATGAATACTAATGAACATCATGCACTGTACTTGATGTGCCACTGCTTTTATTATAATAAATAATTCTAGTTAATAAGGGAGATTGATTGGGTCACGCTTTTTACTACAGTGAATGTCAAAGTTCATTTCTGAGGCTTAAAATCTTAAAATCTTGACTATATATATATATATATATATATATATATATATATATATATATATATATATATATATATATATATATGAAGACTTCAGATGCAAAAGCCTCTAAGTGCCTCTAAAAATGAGCATTTTTATCAAGCTTGTATGTTTAGGTTCAGTTATTTCACTTTAATGGCAAATAATAGGTCCTTTTCATTGCCATTAAAGTGAAATTTCTGAACATAAACATACAAGCTTGATAAAAATGCTCATTTTTAGAGGCACTTAGAGGCTTTTGCATATATATATATATATATATATATATATATATATATATATATATATATATATATATATATATAGCTTATTTAAATACATGTTGACCACAACGGGGCATGTTGTCACACTATGGGGTAAGTTGTCATAATGAAAACATTCTTTATTGATTCAGATTTGAGACTTTTTTGGGGATATAAATTCATGTTCAAGTAAAAGAGCTGTCTTCCTCAACATATCCATATCTAGAATGCTTTATGAACTAATGAATGAAAAAATAAACAAATGCAATTACACTTAAAACACATGAAACAGCAAAATGTAAACCGTGCATAAATATGAATCCATTGTTTTTGCTCATGAATTGTAAAAAAGCATATGTGACAACTTGCCCCAACCAGACTTATTTAGAAATTGTATGCACGCATATGGGTTACCATCTCGGTCTCCAGTTAGTGAATTAATGCAAATGACAAACAGACCGTTTGGTGTCACTTTAACATGTATATCAGAGGATGAGATGAAGCTTACAGTCTGCTGTGAGTTCTGCTCTTCATGCTCTCTGTCGCGCTGTTACAGGTGATGCTCTTCCCAGAACATCTGCAGATCTCCGGACACTTGAAGCAAACGCCACCGCAGAAAGACATCAGCAGAGGACAGATGAGAAGCAGGAGAGGTCTCCACATTGTCTCGTAGTGTTTTCACTTTCTTTAAACTGGTAAAAAATCCACTTTCCTCTCGCCGCGAGATCTTCTGACTGGAAATCGAGCGCGCGCTTGAGACTGGACAGGAAAATAAACGTTTTGCTGATTCCTCGTGTTGGTTACATTTTTAATGAGTTCGTAAAGCGATTGATTTAGAGGTCAGTATATACTTGTTCACAGTTCTTTCACAGGGTCTGGTCTGGGAGAAGAGCTCACATCTGCGCTTCTTGAGTCATATCAGAAATAACAATGAGCGAGCTGCGCGTATCCGTCAGGCTCATCAAACACACACACACCTATGACACATATACACACAACTCGTAAAAACATAAACATTACAACATATATGTTTAATATTTACGGTGGCGCATTGCTGCCACATACATAATATTTTTTTCCCACTCAATTATGGGATTATAACAAGATAGCCTATAGGGCACAAGACACACCTTAAGAACAAAATGTGCTCTCAAAGTGTAGTGATTGCAGAAAAAATATATGTTTGTATTGAACATTGATAAAGCAACAGATTTTGAGTGAAAATAAATCATAAAAGTGGTTAATTTTGTTTAAAAATCTTATAAATGTATGAGGTCGCATGGGGTAAAAGAAACAGTATTCATACAAATACTTTAGCTATATGTTTTAATAATGTCTAGGCTAATACTTGTTGGAAAGAATCAACTATTAGCAAAGTTTGTACTATTTTCTGTTTATTTTGATAAATAAAATAATTATTTTTTGTTCAATAAATATACTGTCATTAAATGTTAATATATATAAATATATTTTAAAAATACAGAAACATAATTATTTTAAAAAGTAAAATTCTGAAAGCATTGAAGGAGATACCATAATATCATTTAAAGTAGTAACAATGAATGAAATTTTATTATGATATGATAAATATAATATTTTTAAATATGGTTGTTTCATTAAATGTGGGTATACCCAATTTGATATAAGATATTTTCTATGTGAATCTAACCATGTAATGTCAAAAAATTAAAAAGTCAGTCAGCTATTCATTATGATGTTAATTATTGTGCTTTTTGCCCCAACATCAGCGGCGCTTTTTACCCCAAATACCATACTTTTACATATTCTTCCGTTATTGAAAAACTGTTGCTTTATTTACCTTGAACAAAACTGAAAATCATTAAGAAGACCTTTGTCCGAAAATACAAACATTAATGTAATCGATTCTCATTTGCTACTTAAATCAACAACATTTTAAAAAAACATCAAATATTAGATCAAACTACCTCAACTTTGCGTTGCTGCCCGCGATCGCGTCAAGGATCAGACAAATTTGCACATGCATATTGAAAAGCGGATGTTTAGGAAACAACTTTTGTGCCATCTAGTGGTTTAGAGGAAAATAATACCAAAGGTGCCTTTAGCCCCGTTGTACTCTATATTATGTCGTTAAAACCACATCTGTTTCTCGTTATCGTAAATCCCCTGTAAGGAAAATAATAATTTTATGAACTTGAAGCCAAACGTGCTTCTGCTCCGATTTAATTTTTTTAGCAATAGCAGATTTCTTCAAGGTTCCTTTAGAACATAACATTTTTTTTGTGTGTGTGTAATTGTATTAACATTAAACTTCTTAATTAATTTAGGCTAATGAATGTTAGTGTTACACCGATACTTGCCCCCCTTTTGTTTTACAGAAACAGAAATTAAAATAGTTTAGTCAAAAACTTTACGCAAAACTAAAATAAATTTGGTTAATCAATTTATTAAATAAAGTGTATTTAATAATCAACAATCATAACATTTAAAACAAATAAAATAAAAAACAGCCTAGAACATTTCAAAAGGCAGTTTTATAAACATTTTAATATAGGTAGCCTTATTGTCAACCTGGTCTCACGGGAGAGACGTACCCGTGGGCAAGTTTTCGCGAGACACAAAATTACGTTCCGGCGCGTACGTCTGGCTGCAGTTTCCGACAGAAACGAACGCTAGAGGCCGGTAAAACGTCAATGAGCGCTTTGGCTCGGTTTCACAGACGTTTTTGACGACTTTCCGGCTCTACGCGTTTCGCTTTTTTGGCCGCAACCAAACTTGCTCGTTAGATCGGCCGATACGGAGTTGGACTTAGGACGAGGAGTCGTTTCCCCCCCCCCCCCCCCCCTGCCTGGGTACGAATCCCGTGAAAGGCGGCTGACTGGGGCAAAACAAAAAAGAAAAAAGAGAGAGAGATCTAAACGAGCTGAAAAACGGTACACGATCGCGGATGCTTCTTACGTTACGTTCGCTTTTGTTTTTGCCATCGGGTAGGTTTAGGCGTAGCGTGGGACGTTATTTTAAAACGAAACGGAGCGCAAATGTCAAATCGAGAACCGCGGCGATTCGTCTAAAAAGCAACGTCATAAAAACGTACCGCATTTACCCATCTGCTCCGGCAAAAATAAAAATAACAAAATGAACACGCTTTTAGCGCCGCTCAGTGGACATTTCGCAGCGAAACTGCAGGCTGTAATAACTTCATGACAGATTTATTTAAAAACATTAACAAAAACAACTCCAACAGGTTAAGTCAAAATATAGTGAATATACAGTGCTGCATATATTTAGCAAAATGCTATTTTCTAGGGTTATTTCTAACTAACTATCCAGGGCTTTTCTGAGGTAAATGTGAGGTTACGTGACGTGCTCAAGCTGTTTTATTGTCGTCTTTCCGGTTGAAACATGCTTGATCCATTAGCTACATGAGACACAAGTTGTTCTTTATCGTTCAACATTCCTCCATGTTCATTCATGTTTATGTGCTGCTGTAATAGTAGTAAAGAGGAAGAGATTATCGGTTCATGCCTGATTCTGAGCCTGAGGCGCTATATGAAATTGTTTCCGCCACTTAATTAAAATAAGAAAAGAAAAAGTAATTGAAAATTTATCTCCCAATTCTGACAACCAGAACTGCATGATATAAAGTCGCAATTGCGTGTCATAAAGTTAGAATTTTAAATTGCTGTTTCGGCCGCACATTCGCATCAAATGAAATAGGCCTAAACTAAATTGATGTATTTACAATAATTACTTATTGGCTATAAGCTAGCCGGTAGCTGACCATTAGCAGAGCTGACGATGGGGTAAATATGTTTGAGCATAGGCTAATAATAATAATAATAATAATAATAATAATAATAATAATAATAATAATATGTGTCTCAGCAAAGACCAAACATTTGAGATATTTGTCTCAGCTAACGGTACACGTCTGCTAACAGTAGCCTAACAATACACAATCAAGGCTTGATGTCTTGGCTACCTTACAAACGGGAAATGGAAACATCAGTGATTTTTAAAACCCTTTTTTTGTGGTAATTTAGCACTTTCTTCCACGATCTTCTGATTGCATTTTTGGGCTTCACTTTGATATTTTATTTTCATCTTTAGTCAGTTGAGTTCAGTTATAAAAATCATAGGGTCAAAGGACTTGGGTTTGGTCAAAGGAGACAGACAGACAGATATACTTCGATCAGGCATAACATTATAACCACCTTCCTAATATTGTGTTGGTCCCCTTTTGCTGCCAAAACAGCCTGATCTGTCAAGGTATGGACTCCTCTAGACCCCTGAAGGTGTGCTGTGGGATCTGCACCAAGATGTTAGCAGCAGATCCTGTAAGTCCTGTAAGTTGTGAGGTGGAGCCTCCATGGATCGGAATTGTTTGTTCAGCACATCCCACAGATGCTCCACTGGATTGAGATCTGGGGAATTTGGAGGACAAGTCAACTCCTCAAACTCGTTGTTGTGCTCCTCAAACTATTCCTGAACGTGTCAAAGTAACATCCACATGGATGGCAGAACCCAAGGTTTCCCTGCAGAACATTCCCAAAGCATCACACTGCCTCCGGCGGCTTGCCTTCTTCCCATAGTGCATCCTGTAAGCGATGCACATGCACCCGGCCATCCATGTGATGTAAAAGAAAACATGATGCTCACATGTCCACTGTTGGCTCTTTCAGCGGTGGACAGGGGTCAGCATCACCCTGACTGGTCTGCAGCTCCATACGCAACAAAATGATGCACTGTGTATTCTGACACCTTTCTATCAGAACCAGCATTAACTTCTGGAGCAGTTTGAGCTACAGCAGCTCGTCTGTTGGATCGGACCACACGGGTCAGCCTTCGCTCCGCACGTGCATCAATGAGCTGATCGATAGATAGATAGATGGATAGATAGATTGATTCTGTATGAAAGAATATTGGAGATTATAATTGGACAGAAAGTCATCACCTCCAAAGAAACTGTATGCAGTAAGTGTTATTTTCTAGGGCCATGATGACCTGTGTTAAACAGCCAATAGTTTACTTGTGTCTATCTGCGTCTGCTCCGGCGCCTGGCTGTTCCATTGATAAGGATGTGAGGAGCAGTCCAACCTTGAGATGATGTTATGAAATCCAGTAGAGCTGTACTGTATGAATAAAATCTATATAAATGGTTTAACTGTCCACTTGTTTATTATATAAAAAACATTATATATATATATATATATATATATATATATATATATATATATATATATATATATATATATATATATATATATATAGATATCATGGGCATTTCCTATGAGGAGGCAAGGGAGGCAGTGCCTCCTCAAAAAAACAAAAAAAAACAGAATGAGACAATAATCCATATTACATATAAAACAACACAAATATTACGAATTATGACATTAAAAAGAGTGCAAGTCACTCGTCTTTCTTAAAGAACACTGCCCAACAGCGACACCCGCAGGCGAAGTTACAGCAGGAGTCGTGCCTCCCTTTGCTCTCATAGAAAACCATCAGACCCCCAGCGTGCGGTTGGTTTTGTGGGGGGTAATTGAGAATGAATGGGGGAAAGTCACATGAGAGAGGAGGCAATGTCTCCATCGCGCTATGATTGGATGTAATTGGTTATGATTGGATATGATTGGTTTGTGCGATAAATCCCACCTCTTGTTGACGTGCATGTTCCGCAGGTCAGTTTGACGCCGGCGTGACCACTGCGTTTTTTTTCTAACCAGTGTGAAAGAGACTCAAAATACTCTGTCAATGTTGCACATACAATTAAGAGCTATACACCATTTTAATCTGTGGAATATCTTCTTTTATTTGTGTACACTCAGAGTAAAAACAAAATGCTGTGCTTTTTCCAAAATAAAGAAAACAAACATTATGCATGATCTCGCGTCTGCCTCTGAACGAAGTCCAATCTGATAGTTCTCAGAAAATGAACTGTAACTTAGTGAATACTAATCACAAAAAAATTAGACTTATGTCTAAAAAAAACGTTGAAATGTCAGTTTTTAAATTGTGTAAGTCAAATCGAAAACAAACATTTTGTGTTTAAGTAATCTTTATGATCAGAAGTCCGAGATTCAGCTCATTACCCGCTAATGTGGCCACGCCCACGGAGCCAGCGCTATTCAGAGGCAAATTCTGAGGCAATGCATGCATTCATCGTCTCAATCGTGTATTTATTGTCTTGAAAAGTGTTTATCTGGATGTTAAAGCCATGGTTAGCGATCTCTAGAAGACATGCAGTTAGTTCCTGGTTCTTCTTCTTCTTTATATGGATTTGTGGACTAAAGGTGTACAGAGCGCCCTCCGGCTGCAAGTATGAATTGAAAACAGTATCCAGTGTTCATACTGAAGACAATAAATATTGAATAAATATTATTCCTCTGTATAGAAAAATGACAAACATATGAAAATCCATCAATATTTCTCAAAATGCGCATGCTTTTAAGCTAAAAGCCTATATGAAATGCCATAGAGGTAACATAACTGTTCAGACACTTTGCATCACAGAAATGCATTACATTTTAAAGAATATAATAGAATACCATTATTTTAAATTGTAATAATATTTCACAGTATTGCAGTTTTTTCTGTATGTTTGATTTACACCATGATGAGCTGAGACATGATTTTTTCACAGCCTACCTGACTGAAAGAGCTCATTATTTATGCAGCTCATTAGAGCTCTTTATGCGATTCTTTTGTCTTCTCAGGTTAGAATCACCCATTATTCATGATGATTAATGTCTCCACACATACTGTGTTTCTTGAACAAAGATGTTTTAGAAAATTTTAATCTATCTATTGTTTTATATGAACATTTGTGCTGAATACAGTGTAATGACACTTTTTTCCATTAATATGTTTATGAACAACTGAAAAAAGCACAAATGTCAGGGCATGTCAAAAATTCTCCAGGGCCCCAAAAAACCTCAGACCCCTGAGGGTTAAAAAGTAAGTAAACAGATCACACAGTTAGATATCACTGCTTTATGTCACGTCAAAATCAAACTTGAAATAGACTGAAAACATGATTTTTAGTGCAATCAGCATGTTGAAATTAAAAATACATCTTCGTGTCCATGACAGATGGTGTTTACGGAGCATGACTGATGATTCAAAATAGCCTAAATTGACTATTAAAAAGAAAAACATCAATACACACAAACAATATATTGTTTAAATTATTATTGCCTTCAGTTATTATTTTGGAAGGAATGTAGAAATGCTTAAAACACTAACTTGACGAGATTGACTTGGTTTTGATAAATAGAACATTTATTACAATACTGTGAAATTACAAAATAGAATTGTATTTGTTTTTTTATTTTTATTTTTTGATGTAATGTAAAGTAATGTTCATTTAACAAGGAAGATGTGTCAACGTTTCATAAATAAATAAAAAAATGTGCCTCCTCATTTCAGAACACCACTAATATATATAATATATATAACCGATACTTTGTCCCCTAAAAGAGCTCGTCAGGTTATACACTTTTATATAAACGTTTCTCTTTCTCTTACTTACACATCTTTAGTTATTTATTTTTATGGGTTATGCTTTTAATATTTTAATAATAAAAAAGTGTATTGGCTGGGTTGCCGCGCAACGCGGTGACATCATGCAAACGCGGAAGTGGAATGTTACAGTTACAGTTAAAGTAAAAACACGAGGAACTCAAGTCATGTTGTTATCATCCATGGATCAAAAACAAACCAGCAGCCTCGCCAGATATCTGGACGGAGAATTCTGGGAGATTAAAGATGCTTTTCGGGACGCGATTTCAAAGTGTGAACTGTTTCAGTCCAGCAGGTAAATACTCATTCACAGGAGTTAGCTTGAGTAAATAAAATGAAACACAGCCCGATGGAGGCTATGCACATTTTGTTGATTTACATCCTTTTTGCGCTCGTTATGTTCTCATGCAGTAATGAACTGACTCTGGATCAGAACAGAGATCTGACTGCAGAGAGACTCTATCACATCTTAAGACTGCCTTTCATGAGAGAACACCTTCAGAATCAGGTACACCTGGTGTTACCATGGTAAAGTTAGCGTGTCATTTGGTAAAAACAATAGTACTATGATATAAAATCATTTTGCATTGTACTCAAAGGCTCAACTTCTTTAGTTACCATGGTAGATGTCCTAAAACAGGGATTTACCATGGTAAAAGTATGTGGTTTTACCATGCTACCATGTCTAAAGGCCTAAATATTAATAATAAAAAACAAAGATATGACATACAAAGTATGTAAGGTAGATCTCTTTTATTGAATCCAAAAGTTTTCATTATATTTTGCTACATATAAAGGTATTTTAAAGATTTTGAAGTGTCAAAAGGTCATTCGTTCATTTGTGATTTAAAATATCTTAAAATGTAATAAATGTATATATTTTTTATTCTGGCATGATTTTATATCATCATATATCATCATAGTGCAAAATAGTGTTAAAATTATGTGTAGAAGTCGTTGTTTTGTCATGAGAAAGAATGTCCGGAAAAATGAATTTCATTGATGTCATTCGGAGTAACCAATATAAAGGGATCATTTTGGATCAATATCATGTGACAGGATGTGACATCATTCAGACACCTGCAAAGGACCACATGGTCGTGAAGCAAAGTAACTAACTCTCTCTTAACTATTTGAAAAATTCATGTTTTCTCTTGATCATACGCATGTCCCGAAACATCAACCGCTATAAAACATGGAAAATGTTGTAATATTTTAAAAACTTGTACTAAATATAAAATGTTTGATTGTCCTTTTGATAGATATCAGCCTGTTAGCATTGAGTCATTCGGAAAAAACGAAATTTTGGTTAAACAGAATGACTTTTTGGGTGACAAATTTTGTCCATCTTGTAAAAAATGATAAAATCAGTGTTAATTGATTATAAAAACCACATAATCTCATTGTTAACACTTAATAAAACTTCAAAATTAATTATATCTCCATAATGTTTTTTTACACTTTTAAAAACCTTATTCGTCAATGACACACATTTAAAAGCATCTTATTTGCCTCTGTTTAGCTAAAAGAGAATCAAATAGGCTTCATAAACAAGAGTTTTGGCATCACTGAGCTCATCTGCTCTGCTGACATGGCCACCGGAGTCAAGGTTTGTCAGTTTGTGTTATATTCTTATATTCCAGTTGCACAATTTCTAACAGCTTTGCTTGGTGTTTAGACAGTTTTTAGCTGTTCTGAGGCACATTTGCATGTTGTGTTGGCACGCATGATGCTACAAATTTGCATTTACTCCACACTATGGTCGTGCATTTGAATAGTCACACCGCACTGCTTGCTGTAACCCTCAGCTCGGTGTTGTGTGTGGACTGTACGGAGGTGCTGTCAATAATCTTGGCAGTCCAGAGCAGAAGATGAAGTGGTATCTGCCCGTATCAGTAAGTTATGAGTACATTCTGTGCACTCCAGACTTTGAACATGCTCAGTAGATGTATACATACATGTTTGCGAGTCAAAGTCCTGCTCACTTTTTGGCCCAGTTTTGCACGTGTTATTTGTTTATTGCAAGAATGACTGTAGTTATTGATTTAATGTCAATGCAACATCTATATGATTCTTTGTTTAATTGCAGGAGTTACAGTTTACAGGGATGTTTGCAATGACTGAGAGGGGCCACGGTAGCAACGTTCGAGGCATTATCACTGAGGCCCGATACGATCAGTCTACACAGGTAATATCCACGTCTACTTTATGCTTTTGTCTACAGGATGATCTGAGCTCAATAGTATGGAAGCTTGTTTCCGCAATGAAATACGACTTTTTATCTCACAATTCTGACTTTTTTCTAAGAATTGCGTGACATAAAGTCAGAATTTCGTGATACAAAGTCAGAATTGCAATATAAAGTCAGAATTGCGAGTTATAAAGTCGGAATTGCGAGATATAAAGTCAGAATTGCGATATAAAGTCAGAATTGCGAGATATAAAGTCAGGATTGCGAGTTATAAAATCAGAATTGAGATATAAAGTCGGAATTTCGTGATATAAAGTCGGAATTTCGTGATATAAAGTCGGGATTGCGAGATATAAAGTCAGAATTGCGATATAAAGTCAGAATTGCGATATAAAGTCAGAATTGTGAGTTATAAAGTTGGAACTGCGAGATATAAAGTCGGAATTGTGAGTTATAAAGTCGGAATTGAGAGTTATAAAGTCAGAACTGCGAGTTATAAAGTCGGAATTGAGAGATATAAAGTCAGAATTGTGAGTTATAAAGTCAGAATTGTGAGATATAAAGTCGGAATTGCGAGATATAAAGTCGGAATTTCAAGATACAAAGTCAGAATTGCGAGTTATAAAGTCAGAATTGAGAGATATAAAGTCAGAATTGAGAGATATAAAGTCAGAATTGAGAGATATAAAGTCAGAATTGCGAGATATAAAGTCAGAATTGTGAGATATAAAGTCAGAATTGAGAGATATAAAGTCAGAATTGCGAGTTATAAAGTCAGAATTGCGAGTTATAAAGTCAGAATTGAGAGATATAAAGTCAGAATTGCGAGTTATAAAGTCAGAATTGCGAGTTATAAAGTCAGAATTGCGAGTTATAAAGTCAGAATTGAGAGATATAAAGTCAGAATTGCGAGATATAAAGTCAGAATTGAGAGATATAAAGTCAGAATTGCGAGTTATAAAGTCAGAATTGAGAGATATAAAGTCAGAATTGCGAGTTATAAAGTCAGAATTGCGAGTTATAAAGTCAGAATTGCTAGATATAAAGTCAGAATTGCGAGTTATAAAGTCAGAATTGCGAGTTATAAAGTTGGAATTGAGAGTTATAAAGTCAGAATTGAGAGTTATAAAGTCGGAATTGTGAGTTATAAAGTCAGAATTGAGAGATATAAAGTCAGAATTGAGAGATATAAAGTCAGAATTGAGAGTTATAAAGTCAGAATTGAGAGTTATAAAGTCGGAATTGAGAGTTATAAAGTCGGAATTGCGAGTTATAAAGTCGGAATTGAGAGATATAAAGTCAGAATTGAGAGATATAAAGTCAGAATTGCGAGTTATAAAGTCAGAATTGAGAGATATAAAGTCAGAATTGCGAGTTATAAAGTCAGAATTGCGAGTTATAAAGTCAGAATTGCGAGTTATAAAGTCGGAATTGAGAGTTATAAAGTCAGAATTGAGAGTTATAAAGTCGGAATTGTGAGTTATAAAGTCAGAATTGAGAGATATAAAGTCAGAATTGAGAGATATAAAGTCAGAATTGAGAGTTATAAAGTCAGAATTGAGAGTTATAAAGTCGGAATTGAGAGTTATAAAGTCGGAATTGCGAGTTATAAAGTCAGAATTGCGAGTTATAAAGTCAGAATTGAGAGATATAAAGTCAGAATTGAGAGATATAAAGTCAGAATTGAGAGTTATAAAGTCAGAATTGAGAGTTATAAAGTCAGAATTGAGAGTTATAAAGTCGGAATTGAGAGTTATAAAGTCGGAATTGTGAGTTATAAAGTCGGAATTGAGAGTTATAAAGTCGGAATTGAGAGTTATAAAGTCGGAATTGAGAGTTATAAAGTCAGAATTGAGAGATATAAAGTCAGAATTGAGAGTTATAAAGTCAGAATTGAGAGTTATAAAGTCAGAATTGAGAGATATAAAGTCAGAATTGAGAGATATAAAGTCAGAATTGAGAGTTATAAAGTCAGAATTGAGAGTTATAAAGTCAGAATTGAGAGTTATAAAGTCAGAATTGAGAGTTATAAAGTCGGAATTGTGAGTTATAAAGTCAGAATTGAGAGATATAAAGTCGGAATTGAGAGTTATAAAGTCAGAATTGAGAGTTATAAAGTCAGAATTGCGAGTTATAAAGTCAGAATTGAGAGATATAAAGTCAGAATTGAGAGTTATAAAGTCAGAATTGAGAGTTATAAAGTCAGAATTGAGAGTTATAAAGTCGGAATTGTGAGTTATAAAGTCAGAATTGAGAGATATAAAGTCAGAATTGAGAGTTATAAAGTCAGAATTGAGAGATATAAAGTCAGAATTGAGAGTTATAAAGTCAGAATTGAGAGTTATAAAGTCAGAATTGAGAGATATAAAGTCAGAATTGAGAGTTATAAAGTCAGAATTGAGAGTTATAAAGTCAGAATTGAGAGATATAAAGTCAGAATTGAGAGTTATAAAGTCAGAATTGAGAGTTATAAAGTCAGAATTGAGAGATATAAAGTCAGAATTGTGAGATATAAAGTCAGAATTGAGAGTTATAAAGTCAGAATTGCGAGTTATAAAGTCAGAATTGAGAGATATAAAGTCAGAATTGAGAGTTATAAAGTCAGAATTGAGAGTTATAAAGTCAGAATTGAGAGTTATAAAGTCAGAATTGAGAGATATAAAGTCAGAATTGAGAGTTATAAAGTCAGAATTGAGAGTTATAAAGTCGGAATTGTGAGTTATAAAGTCAGAATTGAGAGATATAAAGTCAGAATTGAGAGTTATAAAGTCAGAATTGAGAGTTATAAAGTCAGAATTGAGAGATATAAAGTCAGAATTGAGAGTTATAAAGTCAGAATTGAGAGTTATAAAGTCAGAATTGAGAGTTATAAAGTCAGAATTGAGAGTTATAAAGTCAGAATTGAGAGTTATAAAGTCAGAATTGAGAGTTATAAAGTCAGAATTGAGAGATATAAAGTCAGAATTGAGAGTTATAAAGTCAGAATTGAGAGTTATAAAGTCATAATTGAGAGTTATAAAGTCAGAATTGCGAGTTATAAAGTCAGAATTGCGAGTTATAAAGTCGGAATTGAGAGTTATAAAGTCGGAATTGTGAGTTATAAAGTCAGAATTGTGCGATATAAAGTCAGAATTACGTGATTAAAAACTCGCAATTGCGAGAAAAATATAACACAATTCTGATTTTATAACTTGCAATCCTGACTTTTTTCTCTCAATTCTGACTTTACAACTCACAATTGCGAGTTTAAATTGTGAGATAAAAAGTGAGTGTAATTGAGTGGCAGAAACAAGCTTCCGTACAATAGTGATTGCAATGCAAAGTTAACCCAAAATGCGGCATCATCTACTTGCGTCATAAAATATGGCTGGCGATTTATACCGTCAAGCTCCAAAAAGGGTAAAAAGCATATATAATATTACTATACATTATTTATTTAATGTGTCATAGAACAGAAGACAGGCTGTTGTGTAAAACATCCCAAGCCCAAGATTCATTACAAGCTGTTCACACACTGGCAATAAAAAAGCGATCAGTACATGAAAATTCTTACATCTAGCCCCTTTAAATGTTTCTGATTGTTATTTTGCAGGAGTTTATTATTCACACACCTTCCGAAGATGCTCAGAAAATGTACATCGGGAACGCATTAAAAGGAAACTACGCTGCTGTATTTGCTCAGCTCATTATAAACGGAGAATCTCAGGGTAAGACCGATGCAATGACTGATCATACTCAATTACATTATCATCATAAACCTGTCCACACAATGTCTGGCACATTCATTTGTCTATTTTTACACATTCATCCACACTGATTTAAACTTTGTCTGTAATCATTTGTGGCAGATTTTGGTGCTCACCAGTTTGTTTGTTATCTAAAAATGCTTGAAAGAGCATAAAAATGTTCCGTTGAGATATGAAGTATGCACCAGTTGATGTGTTAAAAATGAATCAGCCTGAATTTCAGTATTGATAAAGAAAATGAACTGTGAGTATGAGAACAAACTGTTTGTATAATTAGTTGCTTATGCAAGCATCACTTAGAGTTAGTGATTTGAACAAACCCTTTTCACTAAGTATTAAACTTTGTTTTATGGATATGAATGACACTTCAAATCATGTGTCTGTCTCAGGTCCCCACTGTTTTATTGTGCCGATCCGTGATCTGAATGGAGTCATGTGGCCGGGGGTGACGACCATCGACATGAAGCACAAGGAGGGTAATACAATGATGCTATTTTGCAGTACAGCCCTCCTGAATAATGTTTTCCAGATTTGATTGTTCTACTTTATATTTGTTTTTACACAGGTCTGAATGGGGTTGACAATGGCATTTTGATATTTAATAACGTACGGATACCACGGGAAAATCTGCTGGGAAAGTGAGTTAATGGTCAGAATTAGATAAGGCTTCATGAACCATAAATATAACTGCAATATTTAATTGTCCACAAATGTTATGAGTATAATCGCCATAAAATTATTTAAAATCCTTATCCATTAATTCTGAATGTCTGGAAAAATAATGTAAATGCTTTGATGCCAATATAAATCGAATAATGCAAATAGTGCTTATTTAAAGGGGTCATGACATGAGAAATCAAATTTGCCTTGATCATCTGACATATAAGAGTTCTTTGTAGCATTAAAACATCCTGCAAGTTATTTGTAATATTTGGCATGTTTGTGTGCTGTGTGTATACACACATTGTGCACCTTCCTATAGGCACATATTACTAACACGCCCTTTAAATAATAATTAAAAAAATGCTGCGGCATTGACTTTAGAGCAGGTTTTTGTTGGCAGTCGTTTTCAGTTCCTCAAAATAGCAACACGCCAACAGTGCATCTGAACACACCTCGTTTTCAGACCAGCATGCCCATGGGTGAACAGATGGGCACGAGTGCATTTGCTATTTAAACAACGTGGTGTTGGACGTGAAAATGATAACTGCATCAGGCTGAAACTAGCAAAAAACACGTGCCTGGCGTCACATGTGAATGATAGGACCCTATAAGTGAACCTCAAGGAATATATGAAAATAATAATAAAATAAATAAATATGCATGTGTGTGTTTAATGTCTGCAACAGTTCGAACTGAATGAATGTGTGTATCTCATTAGCTCACAGGTTATTGTATTTGTGTTTTGCAGGTTTGGTTCTGTGTCAGCTGAGGGTTTGTACTCGTCTCCTGTCCTCAGTAAAAGCAGTCGCTTCAATGCAATGCTCGCTGCCCTGACACCCACCCGCCTGGGTCTCACCGTACAGGCCATGGCAGCCATGAAGGTTTTCTCACATTTAACACAACTGACATGTTTGTCATCAGTAAACATGAATATCATGCACCATCACAAACTTGTCTGTGTGAGGCAGTAATGCTTCAGCTTCACCACAAGAGGGAGACATGCAATTATTTCTCAAGCATACTACAATGTACTATTTATATATTGTTTTGAACATTTATTCATATTTTTAATTCACTTTTATTTTGATATTTTCAATTTTATTTTTAGTACTTCAACATTTATTTCAGTTAGTTGCAAGGCAAGATTTGTCTTATTTTAAAGTATTTTAAATCACTGTCTTATCACAACCATTTCTTATTGACTTGTTTTCATAAAAATCACCTTCACACATTGTGCTAAATCTGTGTTTTCTGTACAGCTGGGGCTCGTCATCGCAGTTCGCTACAGTCACAGGTAGGATGTTAAAAATCTGTGTGTGTGTGTGTGTGTGTGTGTGTGAATGCAATGTAGATTTAAAGAATTCCCTGTTTTCAACTCAAGGGCTGAATAAATACAGGACAGAACACATGTTGGAGTAATTTTACCCAGCAAATTGGGTTGTTGATATAACCCAGCATAATGGATTCATTCATTTTTACTAAAATAGTAGATTTTTTTATTTTTTTTACTTCATACATAAATTAATGTTTATGGGTTAACTTAAATCCTCTAAACCTTTTTTTAATACTCCACACAACCAGTGGTTTGCATGATAATTCCTTTATTTTCAATCATATTTTATAGTTTATCAAATTTTATATAGTTTTTAATACATATTGCCTACATTTAAGATCATTTAACAAATATTAGGAGTAAAAAATAAACATTTAGAAGTTATTCAAGTGTAATTGATCAGTCTCTGTTGTCCTTTTTCCACTGTAACGGCGCTGGATCTCGTGCCGGAGATGAATCGCGTTCGGCAGGGGAACTGATAACTTCAGACCAACTCCTGCGTTTCACTCGTAGCCTAAAAATGCTGTGACTGACTCCATAACCTGTCCATAAATAATCCGTGTACAATTCTGAGAACATATTTAACATCTTAAGTATTTATATTCTGTATATTTTTGAATAAAATCAAACAATTTTATGCATTTCCATCATGTGAAAAGACCGACGTGACACTCGTTTAGGTGACTCACATTGCACCCCTGTATGTTGCTTTGCATAAAATTAATCGATATACAGAGCAATAAAACATTTTTTAGATAAAATAAAATGTACACAAACCTGTATTTTACCGAAGACATTCACCAATTGGACGGAGCAGCACTGCTCTCTCCTGAAGAGGGTGCTAAAAACCCGTGATAAATAACTCAAAAATCTACTCAAACACTGGGTTGTTACACCTGACCCAGGATCTGAGTAACACAAAAACTACCCAAACACTGGGTTGTTACACCTGACCCAGGATCTGACTAACACAAAAACTACCCAAACACTGGGTTGTTACATCTGACCCAGGATCTGAGTAATACAACAACTACCCAAACACTGGGTTGTTACACCTGACCCAGGATCTGTGTAACACAAAAGCTACCCAAACACTGGGTTGTTACACCTGACCCAGGATCTGTGTAACACAAAAGCTACCCAAACACTGGGTTGTTACACCTGACCCAGGATCTGAGTAACACAAAAGCTACCCAAACACTGGGTTGTTACGTCTGACCCAGGATCTGAGTTACACAAAAGCTACCCAAACACTGGGTTGTTACGTCTGACCCATGGTCTGGGTAACACAAAAGCTACCCAAACACTGGGTTGTTACACCTGACCCAGGATCTGGGTAACACAAAAGCTACCCAAACACTGGGTTGTTACACCTGACCCAGGATCTGAGTAACACAAAAGCTACCCAAACACTGGGTTGTTACATCTGACCCAGGATCTGAGTAATACAACAACTACCCAAACACTGGGTTGTTACACCTGACCCAGGATCTGTGTAACACAAAAACTACCCAAACACTGGGTTGTTACACCTGACCCAGGATCTGTATAACACAAAAACTACCCAAACACTGGGTTGTTACACCTGACCCAGGATCTGTGTAACACAAAAGCTACCCAAACACTGGGTTGTTACGTCTGACCCAGGATCAGTGTAACACAAAAGCTACCCAAACACTGGGTTGTTACACCTGACCCAGGATCTGAGTAACACAAAAACTACCCAAACACTGGGTTGTTACACCTGACCCAGGATCTGAGTAACACAAAAGCTACCCAAATACTGGGTTGTTACGTCTGACCCAGGATCTGAGTAACACAAAAGCTACCCAAACACTGGGTTGTTACGTCTGACCCAGGATCTGAGTAACACAAAAGCTACCCAAACACTGGGTTGTTACGTCTGACCCAGGATCTGAGTAACACAAAAGCTACCCAAACACTGGGTTGTTACGTCTGACCCAGGATCTGTGTAACACAAAAGCTACCCAAACACTGGGTTGTTACACCTGACCCAGGATCTGAGTAACACAAAAGCTACCCAAACACTGGGTTGTTACGTCTGACCCAGGATCTGAGTAACACAAAAGCTACCCAAACACTGGGTTGTTACATCTGACCCAGGATCTGTGTAACTCAAAAACTACCCAAACACTGGGTTGTTACACCTGACCCAGGATCTGAGTAACACAAAAACTACCCAAACACTGGGTTGTTACGTCTGACCCAGGATCTGTGTAACACAAAAGCTACCCAAACACTGGGTTGTTACACCTGACCCAGGATCTGAGTAACACAAAAGCTACCCAAACACTGGGTTGTTACACCTGACCCAGGATCTGAGTAACACAAAAGCTACCCAAACACTGGGTTGTTACGTCTGACCCAGGATCTGAGTAACACAAAAGCTACCCAAACACTGGGTTGTTACGTCTGACCCAGGATCTGAGTAACACAAAAGCTACCCAAACACTGGGTTGTTACGTCTGACCCAGGATCTGAGTAACACAAAAGCTACCCAAACACTGGGTTGTTACACCTGACCCAGGATCTGAGTAACACAAAAGCTACCCAAACACTGGGTTGTTACGCCTGACCCAGGATCTGTGTAACTCAAAAACTACCCAAACGTTGGAAAAATGACCTAAAAGGCTCAACCCAGGACTTGGTTAGAGTGCATGTAATTATTTATCAGTGTTTTAGTGTAGCGCTCCTTCAAACGCAAAAACTGACATCAAAACTCCATCGATGAGTTTCAGAAGCTATTTATGTGGTCTCGGGGGAGAGACAAATAAACAACAAACTCTAGAAATGAGTGAAAACAACATGAGAGTTTCTCCTCACCACAGAGAACATCCAGTTCAGAGGGATACTCTGGTCCGCGCCTCCGCTGCTGCAGCTCTGTCTTCCTCACATGTGGCTTTCTGCGTGTGAGCGTGCATGTGAGCGTGCGTTTGCGTGGGCGGCTGCAGGGTGTCTCTGAAGATGGCATCCCCAGAGTGAAAAAAATACAGAAAGAGAGGAAATGTTTGCTTTCTATAGTTGCAGGTTTTCCATTTGCAAAACAGCTCTGCACACGCACACATATCAGAGGAGGAACAAAGAGCCACGGCTTTGGTACCAAAACACGTATAAGCGCTCAGGCCCCGCCAGGTGTGATAGAGAAACCGCACTCACAGTTATCAGGCTCGAAGCTCTCAGCCCACCACACCTCTTCATGGTTGGAGTTTATTTTATTACGACACACGCCACAAAACCATTGCACTTTCTGAAGGGGAAACAACAACAATCAAACAGCTGGTGGTCAAGCTACACTCCTGTTGCTTGTAGATTCGTTTGGGAGAAGCAGACCAGGTTGTCCATTGGTTATTTTTAATAGTCAGAAAGTTAACTACAAAGATAAGACTTGAGAAACAGCTCTACAGAGATTGGTACTTTCTACATGCAGTCTCTTAAAGGTGACATGAAAGTATTTAGACTGGTCGGTATTATTGTGAAATATTCATTAGTACATGTCTTTGTATTTATTTTTTTAAATGTCTATATAGCTTAAATTTATTTTTAAAATAATTCATTTTAATTTTTAATTAGTAATTTCTCCACCGATACCGATCGATCCGATTATTCAGAGTGATATCTGCCGATACCGATAGTTATGCCTTTCATACTTTCTTTTAAATTAATAATAATTTCATTATAATTAATAATTTATCATTATATTTTTAAAGAAATGCTAATGAAATCTTTGTTCTCTCCATTTCATCACTTTGTTTCAGAGTAACTGGTATCAGTTATAAACATAAACACATTACTCAAATTAATATTAACACACATTAACTAAATTCTGAAGATAATTTAGTAATGACACTATTAACTTTAGTAAAGATAATTACTATTAATATTGAATATCAAACTGATTTCTTTACACAAAGCACAAATTTATTGCATTTTCCTGCCCTCTGTTGATTGACAGGATATATTTGCCCTGATTATCGGCTGTTTTTATTATAGGCCGATACCCGATAAACTGAAAATTTGCTTTTATTAGCCGATACCGATTATTGGCCGATATATCAGTGCATCTCTAGTAATTTTTATTTGTTAAATTAAATCTATATAAATATATATATAAAAATTTAAGTTTTAGTAATTTTAGTACTCAAACATATTTAGTTTAGTTAGTTTAAGGTGTTCATTTAATATTTATTTCAAATTATAATAGTTAACGATAACAAATACGGCTTATTAGGCAAATAGCTTTTAGGTAATGCAGCAGAATTTTAATCAATAATTATATTCAGATTATATAATTATATTAAAATAACTTAATTATATTAAGATTCTGCTGAATAACATCCTATTTGAAAACAGGATGTCCAGTAGGAAGTATGTGGAAAATGAGTTGTAAATGCCATATTATGCTGACTTATAAATATGTAGCATTTCACGCTTTGACAGACAGTGCTGTTATCTCTTTATCGTTATGAAGGACAATTGTTTAGATGGCAGACGGCGCTCTTATGCATTTCATCAAGTCTTCAGGAAATGCAAGTGTGCTTTTTCTTCATGTGGTTCCACTGTGTCTTCCGCAGTCTTCTATATGTCACACTATAGAATATTGTAGTTCAAAATAGTTCAGAGATGCTGCTGTAAAGGTCTGTGTTCTGGTGAAAAACGGGTTTAGTTCTAAAGTAAGGTGATCAGATTTCTGAAATAGAAACTGGGGACATTTCCTATTTAAGTGGTCAAAATATCACAGAAATCTCATTTGTTATTATCTATTAATTAAAAAACAGGGACAATACATTTTTGTATGTGGGTTCCACATTTTACATTAATAATTATTATGATTTAATTTTATTATTACGATTTTTGGTTGTAATACAATTCAACAATAAAAAACTATTTATACACTATTTTGAAAAATCACATTACAAAATAAAGCAACATAAATATGATATAAATAAAACAGCATTTAACAAATATTTTTAACATTTATTAATGAATTTAATATTTTCACATTACAACTTTTTAAACTTGTTACTATTTTTAACTATTATTTTGCATTTTAGACTCATTTTAAGCACTAAGTAAGTTGCAAGTGTATTATTATTATTTTATTTTATTATTTTTTTATTTATTCATATCTGAGTGTACCTCCACCATGTGATTTAGTTAAAACATGTGTGGAAATAGCTGCGTTGTGACTGTGGACGTTTAAAATTTACCCTTTGCAGGGAGTTTGATTGACAAGCGATCTAACCAATCATAACGCCGAATCCGCCATTTTGTCTGACAAAGCAGTCAGGAGTTAGTAGATTAACCTCGGTGGACTTGAACTTGAAAAATGGTGTGTACTGACGTCTTTCCGCGTTTGAAACAACATTCCTTCTGATGTTCATTCATGTTTATTTGATGCTATTAATTAACAAATAGGAAGAGATGATCGTTTCACGAGCCGCTTGAGCTGAGGCACTACAGCGATTTGTCACAGTAACTAAGGGGTCGGGTCTTTGTGAAGGGTCAGTTGTCCAAAACAATCCCGCACCCAGTTGAGGCCCTGTTATAAAACACATAACAGTGTTACTTTAATTTAACATGAGTAGTTAGTATGTTACTATCTTGTAAGCTGAAAAACGATAACAATGCTTCTTTTGATAACTGATGATAATGGCGCTCTGCTCTCACGTTTTTCATGAAGTAGTGGCGCATGCGCGACCAAGTTAGTGTGGCTGCACAGCTCCCTCTGTTGGTGAAAATAATCACTACACGATTGCTCCGATATAACCAGCAGGCTGCTGTATGCTGGTCGGACTTTTTTGCAATGTATTTGTGGGTTAATTTTAAAGAGTTGTAAAATGGGGATATTTCCGGGGACAGCTCCAGTCAGGGACGGAGCACCAAAAACCGGGAAGTGGAGACGTCTGGTCACCCTATTCTAAAGACAATATGCATTCAAGTGCAGCTTATCTCTTTGAATGGGAAAATTCTCCTAAGCTGTTGGGCAAGCTTTCAATTAAATTTCATATTTGAAATCACCAATGAAATCTGACAACAACTGTCTCATAAATTTTGTTTCTAAACGCTCGAATCATGAGAAAAAATCTGCATTTTCTTGGGGAGTCCTGTGCGTATCTGACTGTTTCTATAGGAACCGGAGCTTCTAACGGCCGCTGCAGTGACTTCACAGATTGGCGATTGGCTCTTATTTTAGAAGGCGGGTCTTATTCCACCATATTGCATATTGCACTTTCTCCCATTCATAATAATACGAGTGCACCGTCTTTCTAAATATAAAGTCTTTGATATTACTCGATCTTAATAACTACCTACTTTTGGACATTTTTGATTGCAGAATACATAAGGTGACAAACTTCGCAGCATCTGAATAATGACACTATTGACTGATTTATAGAACTTTAAGCTAAATTGAACCAAAATTGAACAAAATTGCTTAATAATGGCACTATTGCCTTTTTAAAGATGCTTTTACACTAAAATTGTGTCGATTTTGCAACATTAAAGGGATAGTTCACCCAGAAATAAAAATTCTGTCATCATTTGCTCCCCTCATGTTGTTTCAAACCTGTATGAGTTTCTTTCTTCTGTTGAACACAAAAGCGTTGGTAATCTAACAGTTGACGGTTGAGCCATTGACTTCCATAGTATTTTTTTCCTACTATGGAAGTCAATGTCGACTGTCAACTGTCTGGTTACAAACATTATTTAAAATATCTTCTCATGCATGTTTGGAACAACTTGAGGGAGAGGAAATGATGACAGAATTTTCATTTTTAGGTGAACTACCCCTTTTACACCGAAGCTGCTTTATATAATCTGATTTGACCTGACAAGTGTTTCTACAATGGAATCAGTAACCGGATTTGCTTTTACATAGCAGGGGACAAGTACATAAAGGCGTCTATTTAATTTAAAGTGGCCTGTATAAGAGAATGCACTCAACTTTAGATGATGCAAGTCACAATAGGATTTCTGTGTGGGCTTCTCACCTTTAAAACCACACATACGCGCGCACACACTCACACACTCCCATCGCGTCTGCTCTGTGGGGAAGCCACCTGCATATGTTAGATGTAGAGATACAGTTTGTGGTACTTCAAGGGTAACAGGTGTACAAAGCTCAACTTCAGTACTGCAGAAAGAGACAAACACATACAGACGCAAGACCAAGACGTCCACCACAGTATGTCTTCGTCGACACACTTGCACACACACACAAATGCCTGCGCTCAGTATTAGCATGCGGTTAGAGAAGTGGGTTACCTGGAAGGTTATCGGGTGATTCTGCCGACATCCAGGTGTGTTGTGGGATGTCTGACCCTTTGCTGCGACCCCTCTGTGTCTGGTTTGGTTTGTATGTGATTGTGTGTCAGAGGTTTCTGGCTGTGTAATGTGTGTAAGTGTGCAGAATGAAACTCTTTTTCACCATCACATGTGCGTAATGTCTCTTTCACAGTCGCAGACAGTTCGGTCCGAAGGACCAGGATGAGGTGAAGATCATCGAGCACCAGACGCAGCATCTGAGACTGATGCCACACCTGGCTGCTGCCCTCGCTCTCACCTTCACCACAAGGTTAATCTACCTCCCACTGTATATGATCTTTTTTAAGTATTAATTTAGCACATGATTTTGTTCAAAGGGAATTTACTCTAAAGAGGACCTATAATGCCCTTTTTTAAAGTCTTGATGTTGTTTTTGGGCTCTACAGAGCAAAATCCCCAGAGTTAAATCAACTCTGCTCAGAGAACATATGATCCCTCTCTACATAGAGTTAAAATAACACTGAAGCAGAGTTAAAGTTAATGAGATAATATGCTGTTTGTGGACTTGTTTAATCAGATTCTGAAGGATTTAATGTCTTTTATCTTCAGTTGATTTCATCTGAGACTGTGGCTGGAAGTCAGTTGTAGTTATGTGTGTTTCTCTTCAGTGATTCTGCTTGTTAACAGCAGGTGTTCATCACTAATGTTCAATCATAACAATTAATAATTTCATTATCTCATTAACTTTAAGTCTGCTTCAGTGTTGCTTTAACACTATTTAGAGAGGGACCAAATGTAATCTGAGCATTTTGTTGTGTACTAGAACAGGATTTCCTGCTTGAATGTTGATTATTTTCCTCATATTCTCCATTGTTGCAGCTCCTCTTTTCCCAGTCTGTCAGTAACGCTCCTGTCTCTATGAAGCCCCTCCTTCTGAAAAGCACAATGTGCTCTGATTGGTCAGCTGGAGCAGTGTGTTGTGATTGGTGTTTGGGAAATGTCCCGCCCCTTATCATAACCGTTAGTTTCAACACACTACTAATTAACTCAACCAGGCCACGCCCCTTTATTCTGCATATGAATTATTTAAAGGAGGAATATTGTGAAGAAAACTCAAGATGTTCAGAGACACTGACACTGACCTTTTTCATGCTCAAACAGCAACATTACACACTAAAGAAATATGAACATGGAAAGAAAAACATAATAGGACCTGTTTTAAAGAAGCTTTCCTGATACTCAAACAGTAGAGGTCATGGGTTCATTTCCCAGGAAAAGCAGGAACTGATAAAATGTAAATGTGTACCTTGAATTAGTGGTTCAACGGATCATAAAACTCACAGTTTGGATCATATTACGGTTTTTGAGTCACGGATCATTGGATCATTTTTCAGATCAGCAAGAAAAGTAAATTGGGAGGTAACTTTGCTTTCCATTTAAAACTCACTTTAAGTAATCTGATACCACTGCAAACACTACTAACTTAACTAATAAATTAAAACATTATTAAAGGCCAGTGAACAGTCAATACACTAATTACAAGCGTAAATACAATATAACAAAGTTATAAATGTTGTAGTATTGATTTTTAGTATTGATTTAAATGTAAAATAACACTATGTTCAAAATTTAAAATAGATTAATCTTTGTTAATGCTGTGTTTTGTTGTTTGATTAAAGGGGACCTATAATGCCGCTTTCACAAGATTTAATATAAGATCCCCAGAATGTGTGTGTGAAGTTTCAGCTCAAAATCCCCCACAGATCATTTATTATAGCTTGTCAAATTCGCTCCTATTTGGGTGTGAGCAAAAACACGCCGTTTTTGTGTGTGTCCCTTTAAATGCAAATGAGCTGCTGCTCCAGAAGAGGGCGGAGCTTTAACAGCTCAACAACAACAAAGCCGGAGAATCTCACGCAGCCAAAATGAGGAAAGTGTTCAGCCTTACATTGTTCAAACCGACACTGATGGAGAGACTCAGGAAGAAGTTACAACTTTTAGACGTTTCTGAATGGTTAGTGGATAAATTGATGTAGTTGCTGTGGAGTTGATTCAACTCATCCACTAGCATGTGCCGTCATGTTCATCTTTTGTGTTGAATTGATCCTCGTTTGGTGTAAAATGACGGCATGACAACAACACTCGACTACAACAACTCTTCCTCTTCTCTAAAGCAGCCCAACATGGCCCCGCCCCCTTTGTTGTGTGTTCTCGGGGGTGGGGTTTATGTAAATTTTAGGGTTTGTGATGTCACCAACCCAGAAAGAAGGTCGTTGTAGTCCTTAAACAGTGATTTCTGTAAAAGAAAATATCTCTCTTTGCATTGAACTTTGATCATCGTAACTTTACAGATGTTGTTTATGATCAAACAGCAACATTACACACTAACTAAAGTAAAAAAAGTCAAATCATAATCAACCACCCCTTTAACATCAATAACAGACAACAGCTATTTATAAGTTGCGGTCACTTTAAGACCCCACACACGGATCCAAAATAATGATACGCATCCGATTACTTTCTCAACTCTCCGCATTCACTTAAGACACAACCGACTGTGTTTACAAGAATATCTGCAGAGATGGGTATTTTAACATCATTTTGTGTGTATGTGTCCATGCAAGTGCAAGGAGACGCGAAAGAGATATTAATTCGGAGTTTGCGCGCTTTGTGAAGTTTCAGGTGTGCACGGTTACGCGCACAGATAACAGCGCGTGGCTGCCGCATTAAATTCTCCTCCAGCGATTAAGTATATATAAAGTCTGTTTGTGCTGCGTGTTTTAAAGAGAAGTGCGCACATGCAATCAGCTGGTGATCTGGTGATCAAAATAAAAGCTCAAGGGTTTATCTCTTGCAAGTAAAGAAATTAATATTAATATTATAAAGCCATGAGAATATTTTTGGTGCACCAAAAACACAAAATTACGACTTATTTAGTGATGGCCGATTTCAAAACACTGCTTCAGGAAGCTTCGGAGCGTTATGAATCTTTTGTGTCGAATCATGATTCGGATCACGCGTCAAAACCGCTGAAATCACACGACTTTGGCACTCTGAACCGCTGATTCGACACACTGATTGATAGCGCTCCGATGCTTCCTGAAGCAGTGTTTTGAAATCAGCATGACGGTGAGTAATAAATGACATTAGTTTCATTCTTGGGTGAAATAACCCTTTAAATTCGCAGTTTTGAGCTCTCAAAGTAACCTTAAAATGTACAAAATTTCCCCCCTGGAGGAGGTACACGCAACAAAATGTTTGCAAATTCCAGTGGGAAACAATGTACATTTTATGAACTTTACTCCAGCATACTACTACAAAGATCCTCTCGTGACATTAAAGCTGTTAATGGAAAATTAAACTATCTTTGGACAAAATAGTTGAATGTTTACAATTTGGATTAAAGTGTCTATTAAATGCATAAATGTAAAGAAACTAATAATATTACCAATGAAGATGTGTTAAAGGTTTTTAAAAGGTGAGGATCTAAATGCAAACGGTCATTAAAGGGATAGTATCTTCCTTTGTGTACAGCATACCAAGGAAATTTACATTGCACTGAAGGTACATATATTATCAGTTCATAAACATAAACATAAAGTGGCAGCACAAAGAGCAGTTTTACTGGCCTCCACTGGAGGTCTCTGTCTTTGTGTAATTCAGGTCAGTGGCACATTCTGAGAAATACCACAGCAGAAGAATCAAAGGAAGAGAAGAACTCAGATGCCTCCTTCTGAGAAACCACTGCAGATTTCATTATTATTTATCTGACGCATCTGCTCTCTATTGGAAAATAAAAGAAAGCTAAATTTGATGGTCAAAAAATCAGTACAGTGAAAGTCTGAAAGAGACTTTTAAATGACTATTACATATCTATTCTATTTCTGCAATGTTTTGATCATTGAAAAATGATAAAGAAGTCACTTCTGCTCATCAAGGCTGCAATTATTTGTTCAAAAATACAGTAAAACGGCAATATTGTAATTTAAAATAACTGTTTTCTATTATAAAACACAGAAGCTGAATGTCTAAATCTCTGTTCATGATCTAGTTTCATATACAGTTTCACAAACAGTTTGAAATTATCCATTTTGAGAGTTATATTTGCTGTGTGAGCTTTTCCTGTATTGTTTATGTCTCAGTGTAGTATTTTAATCACGAGCTAATTTGCATTTAAAGGCACACACACCAAATAACTGTTTTTTTTCTCCCACCCAAAAATAGGCAGGTATGTTGGGGTATTTTAAGCTGAAACTTCACAGACACATTCTAGGGGAAACCAGAGATTTATATTACATCTTGTGAAAAGTGTATAATAGGTCAACTTTAATATACTGTAAAGTGTAATTTATTCATGTGATCAAATTTTCAGCATCTTTACTGCGTCTTCAGTGTCACATGATCCTTCAGAAATCATTCTGATATGATGATTTGATGCTCAAGAAACATTTTTATTAAACTGAAAACTGATACATTTTATTTTCAGGATTCTTTGAAGAATAGAAAAGAACATCAAGATTTAGAACATTATAAATGTCTTTACTGATCAATTTAATGCTTCGTTGCTGAATAAAAGTACTAATTTCTTCCTGTGTTTGTTCTCAGATACGCAGCAGGCTTGATGGATGAGGCGTTGTGTCAGGGTCAGGATCTTCAGAGCAATCGCGCTCTGCAAGCCCTCGTCGCAGGACTCAAAGCCTACAGCACGTGGGAGAACCTCACGTGTCTGCAAGACTGCCGTGAGTGTACTGGCGGCATGGTGAGTGTGAGTGTGTGTGTGTCACTTTGCACCTAAACACACACATATACACAAATACTACTGTCCTGTGGTGTGAAATACAAACATCCTGAAGAGTCAAAGAATAACTTGCTTGCATTGACGTTTTGTGGACAGTGTTAGAGCAGAACACACTGACATGTGTCATATGCTATACTGTGATAAAATGTTTAAATGCATTATGCTTTCATAATTATGACTATATGTACATTATTTAGAAGTCTTGGACAATTACAGGACCATTTAAAACGACTTAGTAAAGACAAAAAGTATTCTATATAAAGTATTGTTTTCTTAAATGATTAATTTAAATATCAGATGTAATCAACACACAGTTAGATCTCATTGATTTAACAGCCTGTGCTGTTTGTCGTGCAGGTAGCGTGAATAGCATTTATGTCTTTTTAAAATGTGTGAAACCACAGGGCTGATGGTGTACCATAATAACTAACCAAGCTGATAATGTACCTTTTTGTTTTTCACACATTTGACTTTATATATTTTTCATCTCACGCAACACAAATCACAAGGTAAAAAAACTTGTGTTAAACATGAGATGTTTTTTGTATTGACACTATACAAATAGTTGCATCCTTATTAGTTAGTGTTTACTAAGGTAAGCATCACTGTTAACCCTAGAGTATTTTTGCCTTGCAGGGGGTTATAGACCTTTTGGACTAGTTGGGGTCCACTTAGAAATGCTCAAGAAACTCACCAAAACACCCTAACAACTGCATATTAAAGGATTAGTTCGCTTCTGAATTAAAAGTTCCTGATAATTTACTCTCCTCCATGTCATCCAAGATCTTCATGTCTGTCAAAAAGAAATGAAGGTTTCTGAGGAAAACATTCCAGGATTTTTCTCCATATAGTGGACTTCACTGGGGTTCAACGGGTTGAAGGTCCAAATGTCAGTTTCAGTGCAGCTTCAAAGAGCTCTACATGATCCCAGACGAGGAATAAGAGTCTCATCTAGAGAAACCATCGGACATTTTCTAAAAAATAAACATTATATACTTTTTAACCACAAATGCTTATCTTGCACTGCTCTGAGATGCTCCACATATGACGTAATCATGTTGGAAAGGTCACGCGTGACGTGGGCGGAAGTACCGATCCAGTGTTTACAAAGTGAACGTGTAAAGACTAAGTCAAACGCCCTTTACAAATAAAGGTAAATAAATTATGTCAGACGATTTCGCCCTACCATGGTACCTTTCCAACATGATTACGTCATGCGTGGAGCATCACAGAGCAGTGCAAGACGAGCATTTGTGGTTAAAAAGTATATAATTATTATTTGTTTTAGAAAGCAACCAATGGTTTCTCTAGATAAGACTCTTATTCCTTGTCTGGGATCATGTAGAGCTCTTTGAAGCTGCACTGAAACTGACATTTGGACCTTCAACCCGTTGAACCCCAGTGAAGTCCACTATATGGAGAAAAATCCCCATAAACATCTTGGATGACATGGGGGTGAGTAAATTATCAGGCCATTTTAATTTTGAAGTGAACTAATCCTTTAATGTCCTAAAAACCATTTAGAACACTTTAGTGCTCTATGAGCACTTGTATGATTTTCATTTTATACAACAGTTTAACAAACAATAAGTTAATATTAAATTACTTGCAGTTTATACACTATCTTGTCTGTTTTTTATGGAAACTTGTTTCTGCCACTAAATAAAAAAATTAAAAAGGTAATTGCGACTTTTTATCTCACAATTCTAACTTTTTTCTCAAAATTTTTATAAACAAAAAGATTATAACTCGCAATTCTGGCTTTAAATTGCACAATTCTGACTTTATATCTTGCAATTCTGACTTTATATCACGCGATTCTGACTTTTCCATGTAATTCTGACTTTAACTCATAATTCTGACTTTATATCTGATAATTCTGACTTTATAACTCACAATTCTGACTTTTTCATGTAATTCTGACTTTAACTCATAATTCTGACTTTATATTTTGCAATTCTGACTTTATATCTCGTAATTCGGACTTTATATCTCGTAATTCTGACTTTATAACTCGTAATTAGGACTTTATTTCTTGCAATTCTGACTTTGTAACTCATAATTCTGACTTTATATCACGCAATTTTGACTTTATATCATGCAATTCTGACTTTTTCATGCAATTCTGACTTTATATCTTGCAATTCTGACTTTTTCATGCAGTTCTGACTATTTCTCGTAATTCTGACTTTAAATCTCGTAATTCTGACTTTATATCTTGTAATTCTGACTTTATATCACGCAATTCTGACTTTATGGGCCCTATAATACACCCGGCGCAATGCGACGCAAGGCGCAGCGCAAGTGTGTTTGCTAGTTTGCGTCGCGTTTTCCCGTTCAGCGCCACGTCCTTAAATTAGTAAATGCATTCGCGCCAGTTAGTGCGCCCATGGGTGTGCTGGTCTAAAAAAGAGGTGTGTTCAGGAGCATTGCCGGCGCATTTCTATTTTAAGGAGCTGAAAATAGACTGCGCCATAGACCAACTCAAACCTGGTCTAAAGTCTAAAGTCAATGGCGCAATATTTTTTGTTAGAGCGCGTTGGTAGAAACTGCACCTCTGGGCGCGTCCACAGTGCGCGTTGACTTTGCTTATTACACACAGGGATACGCATCACACAAATATGCCAAATGTTAAAAACAAAAGGATTACAGTGTAAAAGAATATTATTGTGTAGGCTACATAAATATAAAAATGTAATGATGAATAGTCATTGTGTGTATTAGAATTAGGATACCTATTTTCAATTCAGCCTATTACTACTTATAATGATGAACGAAACTGGCTAATTAATCGAACAATCTTGCCAATACACACACATATTAACTGACTGATCGCGCGCAGATCCAACGCAGACGACTGAAAGATTGACTGACCACTTAACAGGTAATTTCAGCAAAACATCACTCGTTGAACTCCTCAGTTGAATCGGTGTGTTTAATAAGTCAGTGTATTTTATAATGTTATATGTTATATAATATATAATTATATAATATATATAATGTTATATCCTGCTTGTCCCGTAGATGATCTGCTAGCGCTCTTTGATTTTGCGCACGAGCAGATCGGTTTCTTCGCTTGAAAAGCGTTCAGCTTTTCCGCCAACAAATTCCGGCATGTAAATAGCAATCCGCCATGGCGCGAGTGCATCTCGCTCTTAAAGGGAAGGGGAGATGACACTCTGATTGGTTTATTGAACGTTACGCCCATTACTCATTAAGAGAATAGGGACAGCCCATTTCAAAAATGCGCCTGGCGCACCGACTGTTTTTCCGTCGTTAAAATAGCAAAAGTGGATTTGGACACGCCCTGAGTGCACCTGCGCCGTGCGCTTTACACTTTGCGTTTAGATCGTTAAAATAGGGCCCTCTATCTCGTAATTCTGACTTTATATCTCGTAATTCTGACTTTATATCTCGTAATTCTGACTTTATATCTCATAATTCTGACTTTATATTTCGTAATTCTGACTATATCTCGCAACTCTGACTTTATATCTCGCAATTCTGACTTTATAACTCACAATTCTGACTTTATATCTCTCAATTCTGACTTTATAACTCACAATTCTGACTTTATATCTCTCAATTCTGACTTTATAACTCGCAATTCTGATTGGCGTATTTCAACCGATCCAGGAAAGACCTCAATTGGATAGACCTACAACCAATCAGAGCTACAGAGTAAGTGACGTATGTTGAGCGACGCATAGTTGTCAACAGAACTCTTCTTAGCGACCATCGGGGCCAGCTGATAAATCAAACTTTTGCCGAATCCCGTAGGAAGGACGGCAAAGACATCTTTCCCATCGACAAATGCCTTGATCGCGGATATCTTCTATAACGGACGCGATGGCGGAATCTACACATCTCAGTTCTTCAACAGCCATCATTGTGGTAAACTAATTGACTTTTTGCAAAGACTCGTCCCCCTTAGTTACTGTTGCTTTGTCCGACATGCCGTGGCGCTGTCACGCCACACAGAGTGGAAAACACATCGCGGAGCAAAGAAGAAACTGACAACACATCGACAGACGAGACAGAGCAGGTTACTTATGATATTAAACAAAGTCCCAGCTTTCAAACTGTGTAGTTATAAAAAAATTCAAACAATAAAAAACGTTTTGTGGCTCTTTAATGTGTTGTGACCATGATCGTGACAGATTGCTGTAGCGCCTCAGCTCAAGAGGCTCGTGAACCGATCATCTCTTCATACTAGTCCATTTGTAGCATCAAATAAACATGAATGAACATGAGAATGAATGTTGTTTCAAACGCGGAAAGATGTCAATGTGCACAATTTTTCAAGTTTAACTCCACCGATGTTAATCTTCTAACTCCTGACTGCTTTGTTGGACAAAATGGCAGATGCGGCGTTCTGATTGGTTAGATCGCTTGTCAATCAAACTCCCCAAGCGCAAGCAGAGCATAATTACTCCACAATGGATCGAGTCCAGACCGAACTTCCCGTCCAAACAATGTTGTGGGCGGGGTTCGGGCTGGCACCAAGGCTAGCAACTCTGACTTTATATCTCACAACTCTGACTTTATATCTCATAATTCTGACTTTATATTTCGTAATTCTGACTTCATATCTCATAATTCTGACTTTATATTTCGTAATTCTGACTATATCTCGCAACTCTGACTTTATATCTCGCAATTCTGACTTTATATCTCGCAACTCTGACTTTATAACTCGGAATTTTGACTTTATATCTGATAATTCTGACTTTATATTTTACAATTCTGACTTTTTCATGTAATTCTGACTTTATTTCTCGCAATTCTGACTTTATAACTCATAATTCTGACTTTATATTTTGCAATTCTGACTTTATATCACGCAATTCTGACTTCATATTTTGCAATTCTGACTTTATATCTCATAATCCTGACTTTATAACTCGTAATTCTGACTTTATTTCTTGAAATTCTGACTTTGTAACTCATAATTCTGACTTTATATTTTACAATTCTGACTTTATATCACACAATTCTGACTTTATTTCACGCAATTCAGACTTTATATCTCGCAATTCTGACTTTATATCTCGTAATTCTTACTTTATATCTCGCAATTCTGACTTTACATCACACAATTAAAAGTTTATAACTCGCAATTCTGGCTTTAAATTGCACAATTCTGACTTTATATCACGCGATTCTGATTTTATATCACACAATTCTGACTTTATATCTCGCGATTATGACTTTATATCTTGTAATTCTGACTTTATATCTCGCAATTTTGACTTTATATCTTGTAATTCTGACTTTATATCTCGCAATTCTGACTTTATATCTCGTAATTCTGACTTTAAATTGCACAATTCTGACTTTATATCTCGCAATTCTGACTATATCACGCGATTCTGACTTTATATCTCGCGATTCTGACTTTATATCTTGTAAATCTGACTTTATATCTCGCAATTCTGACTTTATATCTCGCAATTCTGACTTTATATCTGATAATTCTGACTTTTTCATGTAATTCTGACTTTATAACTCATAATTCTGACTTTATATTTTGCAATTCTGACTTTATATCTCGTAATTCTGACTTTATATTTTGCAATTCTGACTTTATATCTCGTAATTCTGACTTTATAACTCGTAATTATGACTTTTTTTCTTGCTATTCTGACTTTGTAACTCATAATTCTGACTTATATTTTACAATTTTGACTTTATATCAAGCAATTCTGACTTTATATCACGCAATTCTGACTTTTTCATGCAATTCTGACTGTATATCTTGCAATTCTGACTTTTTCATGCAGTTCTGACTATTTCTCGCAATTCTGACTTTAAAGCTCGTAATTCTGACTTTATATCTCGTAATTCTGACTTTAAATCTTGTAATTCTGACTTTATATCTTGTAATTCTGACTTTATATCACGCAATTCTGACTTTATATCTCGTAATTCTGACTTTATAACTCACAATTCTGGCTTTAAATTGCACGATTCTGACTTTATATCACGCAATTCTGACTTTATAACTCATAATTCTGAGTTTATATTTTGCAATTCTGACTTTATATTTTGCAATTCTGACTTTATATCTGATAATTCTGACTTTATAACTCACAATTCTGACTTTTTCATGTAATTCTGACTTTATTTCTCGCAATTCTGACTTTATAACTCATAATTCCGACTTTATATTTTGCAATTCTGACTTTATATTTTGCATTTCTGACTTCATATTTTGCATTTCTGACTTTATATCTCGTAATTCTGACTTTATAACTCGTAATTCTGACTTTATTTCTTGCCATTCTGACTTTATATCTCGCAACTCTGACTTTATATCTCTCAATTCCTGCTTTATATCTTGTAATTCTGACTTTATATCTCGCAACTCTGACTTTATATCTCTCAATTCCTGCTTTATATCTCGTAATTCTGACTTTATATCTCGCAATTCTGACTTTATAACTCGCAATTTTGACTTTATATTTGATAATTCTAACTTTATAACTCGCAATTCTGACTTTTTCATGTAATTCTGACTTTATTTCTCACAATTCTGACTCTATATTTTGCAATTCTGACTTTATTTCTCGCAATTCTGACTTTATAACTCATAATTCTGACTTTATATTTTGCAATTCTGACTTCATATTTTGCAATTCTGACTTTATAACTCGTAATTCTGACTTTATATCTCTCAATTCTGACTTTATATCACACAATTAAAAGTTTATAACTCACAATTCTGGCTTTAAATTGCACGATTCTGACTTTATATCTCGCGATTCTGACTTTATATCTTGTAATTCTGACTTTATATCTCGCAATTCTGACTTTATATCTCACAATTCTGACTTTATATCTCGTAATTCTGACTTTATATCTCACAATTCTGACTTTATATCTCGCAATTCTGACTTTATAACTCATAATTCTGACTTCATATTTTGCAATTCTGACTTTATATCTCGCAATTCTGACTTTATATCTCACAATTCTGACTTTATATCTCGTAATTCTGACTTTATATCTCGTAATTCTGACTTTATATCTCGTAATTCTGACTTTATATTTCGTAATTCTGACTTTATATCTCGCAACTCTGACTTTATATCTCGCAACTCTGACTTTATATCTCACAATTCTGACTTTATATCTCACAACTCTGACTTTATATCTCGTAATTCTGACTTTATATCTCGTAATTCTGACTTTATATCTCGTAATTCTGACTTTATATCTCACAACTCTGACTTTATATCTCGCAATTTTGACTTTATATCTGATAATTCTGACTTTATAACTCGTAATTCTGATTTTATATTTTGCAATTCTGACTTTATATCACGCAATTCTGACTTCATATTTTGCAATTCTGACATTATATCTCGTAATTCTGACTTTATAACTCATAATTCTGACTTTATATTTTACAATTCTGACTTTATATCAAGCAATTCTGACTTTTTCATGCAGTTCTGACTATTTCTCGCAATTCTGACTTTATATCTCGCAATTCTGACTTTAAATCTCGTAATTCTGACTCTATATTTTGCAATTCTGACTTTATATCACACAATTCTGACTTTATATCTCGCAACTCTGACTTTATAACTCGGAATTTTGACTTTATATCACGTAATTCTGACTATATCACACAATTCTGACTTTATTTCACGCAATTTTGACTTTATATCTCACAAATCTGACTTTATCTCATAATTCTGACTTTATATCTCATAATTCTGACTTTACATTTCATAATTCTGACTTTATATCTCGCAACTCTGACTTTATAACTCGGAATTTGACTTTATATCTGATAATTCTGAGTTTATAACTCACAATTCTGACTTTTTCATGTAATTCTGACTTTATTTCTCGCAATTTTGACTATAACTCATAATTCTGACTTTATATTTTGCAATTCTGACTTTATATTTTGCAATTCTGACTTCATATCTCGTAATTCTGACTTTATTTCTTGCAATTCTGACTTTATAACTCATGATTCTGACTTTATATTTTACAATTCTGACTTTATATCAAGCAATTCTGACTTTTTCATGCAGTTCTGACTATTTCTTGTAATTCTGACTTCATATCTCGTAATTCTGACTTTAAATCTCGTAATTCTTACTTTATATCTCGCAATTCTGACTTTATATCTCGCAATTCTGACTTTATAACTTGCAATTATGGCTTTATTTCACGCAATTATGACTTTATATCTCGCAATTCTGACTTTATATCTCGCAATTCTGACTTTATAACTTGCAATTATGACTTTATTTCACGCAATTATGACTTTATATTTTGCAATTCTTACTTTAAATCTCACAGTTCTTAGAAAAAAGTCAGAATTGTGAGATAAAATGTCGCAATTATCTTTTGTATTTCATGGCAGAAACAGGCTTCCATAGTTTTTGGTCTGTTTCACCAATGAAAGTTAGTTGACCCAAAAATGAAAATTCTGTCATTAATTACTCACCCTCAAACCCTTGAGACTTTCGTTCATCTTTGGAACAAAAAAAAAGTGTTAGTTGCATAGACTGTCAATGGAGGGACAGAAAGCTCTCAGATTTCATTAAAAAGATCTTCATTTGTGCTCAGAAGATGAACGAAAGTGAACGACATGAGGGTGAGTAATTAATGAAAATATTTTCATTTTTGGGTGAACTATCCCTTTAATAACTCTCAGGTGTCAGTCATTAAAAAAAAAAGGGGGACTGCAAAAAAAGTAATTTCTATTCACCTTTATGGTTTGAGTTTGAGTAAGTACATTGAAAGTTGTTGGATTAAGCCCTGTGTTTAACCCTCTAAACTTTGTTCCAATGATTATATAAAACTTTAAGTGGTATGGTGGTATGTTAAGTGTATGTCATAACATCTATGTATATTTTGATTTGCTTTATTTCCTGTAGCCACATTTAAACATAAACTGTGGTTGATTTTTCCCCAGGGCTTTATGTTGGAAAACCGTATTCCGTCTTTGAAGTGTGATTCAGACGTCTTTGTCACATTTGAGGGTGACAACATGGTCATGCTTCAGGTATTCATAAACACTACGCAACTAGATGACACCACACAACAAATGCACTGAAATGAACTGGCCAGCAAGTATTGAGGGGACAAAACACTTGGTCACAAGGGTCATGTTTATTACCGCCTTTTTCCTTAAGGTTGTTATTTGTTTTCCTACTTATTTTGAAGATATTCCCTTAATATAGTGCAATATCACATTTAAATACCCATGTTCAGACAAACAAGACAGTGTAAACAGAAAACACAGAGATATCTACACGATGACCGCTTGGAGGGGAAACTAGACAAATGGCAATTCTTTTAAAAATATAAACTGTGTCTCACAAACTAAATTGAATTAAGTGGATTATGAAGGCATTAGAATAAAGGGGGTCATTTTGATGCGAATCTGCAATAATGTGTCTGTAGTGTGGGGGCTGGTTATTAGATAACTGCTGGGGTAATTAAGTCAGCTTTGTGATTAATTTTATGCTGGTTCTGATTAGCACCACATCGATTATAGACACATAAAATGACACACATGCACGTATAACATGCATAGAGACTCACTCACAACGTCTGCATTCACAGCTTGCCGAGGCCTAAAGACATGTATTTTCTGCTGAAATTAGATTATCCCCTTCAGTACCAAAATAAAGTCATGCAAGTGAAACCTTGGAAACAGGCTGATGATGTTGTCATTTCAACACTAGAGTCAAAACCAGGGATAATATTCACAATAGTAGTTGAGAATTTGTTTATTACCATGCACATTTGTCCCCCTAGTTTGTAATTGCTTGATAACATCCTTGGTATTTCCACCATTGAATAAAAAGACTTTTTGAATAAAAGTTATAAACTTTTAATTGTGTGATATAAAGTCTGAATTGCGAGATATAAAGTCAGAGTTGCGAGATATAAAGTCTGAATTGTAAAATATAAAGTCAGAATTACGAGTTATAAAGTCAAAATTACGAGATATAAGTCAGAATTGCAAAATATGAAGTCAGAATTATGAGTTATAAAGTCAGAATTATCAGATATAAAGTCAAAATTGCGAGATATAAAGTCAGAATTGCGAGATATAGTCAGAGTTGCGAGATATAAAGTCAGAATTACGAGATATAAAGTCAGAATTACGAGATATAAAGTCAGAATTGCGAGATATAAAGTCAGAATTGCGAGATATAAAGTCAGAATTGCGAGATATAAAGTCAGAGTTGCGAGATATAAAGTCTGAATTGCGAGATATAAAGTCAGAGTTGCGAGATATGAAGTCTGAATTGCGAGATATGAAGTCTGAATTACGAGATATGAAGTCTGAATTGCGAGATATAAAGTCAGAGTTGCGAGATATAAAGTCAGAGTTGCGAGATATAAAGTCGGAATTGCGAGATATAAAGTCTGAATTGCGAGATATAAAGTCAGAGTTGCGAGATATGAAGTCTGAATTGCGAGATATAAAGTCTGAATTGCGAGATATAAAGTCTGAATTGCGAGATATAAAGTCTGAATTGCGAGATATGAAGTCTGAATTGCGAGATATGAAGTCTGAATTGCGAGATATGAAGTCTGAATTGCGAGATATAAAGTCTGAATTGCGAGATATAAAGTCTGAATTGCGAGATATAAAGTCTGAATTGCGAGATATAAAGTCTGAATTGCGAGATATAAAGTCTGAATTGCGAGATATAAAGTCTGAGTTGCGAGATATAAAGTCTGAATTGCGAGATATGAAGTCTGAATTGCGAGATATAAAGTCTGAATTGCGAGATATAAAGTCTGAATTGCGAGATATAAAGTCTGAATTGCGAGATATAAAGTCTGAATTGCGAGATATGAAGTCTGAATTGCGAGATATGAAGTCGGAATTGCGAGTTATGAAGTCGGAATTGCGAGATATGAAGTCGGAATTGCGAGATATAAAGTCGGAATTGCGAGATATAAAGTCGGAATTGCGAGATATAAAGTCGGAATTGCGAGTTATGAAGTCGGAATTGCGAGATATGAAGTCGGAATTGCGAGATATAAAGTCGGAATTGCGAGATATAAAGTCGGAATTGCGAGATATAAAGTCGGAATTGCGAGTTATGAAGTCTGAATTGCGAGATATGAAGTCGGAATTGCGAGTTATGAAGTCGGAATTGCGAGATATGAAGTCGGAATTGCGAGATATAAAGTCGGAATTGCGAGATATAAAGTCGGAATTGCGAGATATAAAGTCAGAATTGCGAGATATAAAGTCAGAGTTGCGAGATATAAAGTCTGAATTGCGAGATATAAAGTCAGAGTTGCGAGATATGAAGTCTGAATTGCGAGATATGAAGTCTGAATTACGAGATATGAAGTCTGAATTGCGAGATATAAAGTCAGAGTTGCGAGATATAAAGTCGGAATTGCGAGATATAAAGTCGGAATTGCGAGATATAAAGTCAGAGTTGCGAGATATGAAGTCTGAATTGCGAGATATAAAGTCTGAATTGCGAGATATAAAGTCTGAATTGCGAGATATAAAGTCTGAATTGCGAGATATGAAGTCTGAATTGCGAGATATGAAGTCTGAATTGCGAGATATGAAGTCTGAATTGCGAGATATAAAGTCTGAATTGCGAGATATAAAGTCTGAATTGCGAGATATAAAGTCTGAATTGCGAGATATAAAGTCTGAATTGCGAGATATAAAGTCTGAATTGCGAGATATAAAGTCTGAGTTGCGAGATATAAAGTCTGAATTGCGAGATATGAAGTCTGAATTGCGAGATATAAAGTCTGAATTGCGAGATATAAAGTCTGAATTGCGAGATATAAAGTCTGAATTGCGAGATATAAAGTCTGAATTGCGAGATATGAAGTCTGAATTGCGAGATATGAAGTCGGAATTGCGAGTTATGAAGTCGGAATTGCGAGATATGAAGTCGGAATTGCGAGATATGAAGTCGGAATTGCGAGATATAAAGTCGGAATTGCGAGATATAAAGTCGGAATTGCGAGTTATGAAGTCGGAATTGCGAGATATAAAGTCGGAATTGCGAGATATAAAGTCGGAATTGTCGGAATTGCGAGATATGAAGTCAGAATTGCGAGATATAAAGTCGGAATTGTCGGAATTGCGAGATATGAAGTCTGAATTGCGAGATATAAAGTCTGAATTGCGAGATATAAAGTCGGAATTGCGAGATATAAAGTCTGAATTGCGAGATATAAAGTCGGAATTGCGAGATATAAAGTCTGAATTGCGAGATATAAAGTCGGAATTGCGAGATATAAAGTCGGAATTGCGAGATATAAAGTCGGAATTGTCGGAATTGCGAGATATGAAGTCTGAATTGCGAGATATAAAGTCTGAATTGCGAGATATAAAGTCTGAATTGCGAGATATAAAGTCTGAATTGCGAGATATGAAGTCTGAATTGCGAGATATGAAGTCTGAATTGCGAGATATAAAGTCTGAATTGCGAGATATAAAGTCTGAATTGCGAGATATAAAGTCTGAATTGCGAGATATAAAGTCTGAATTGCGAGATATAAAGTCTGAATTGCGAGATATAAAGTCTGAATTGCGAGATATAAAGTCTGAGTTGCGAGATATAAAGTCTGAATTGCGAGATATGAAGTCTGAATTGCGAGATATAAAGTCTGAATTGCGAGATATAAAGTCTGAATTGCGAGATATAAAGTCTGAATTGCGAGATATAAAGTCTGAATTGCGAGATATGAAGTCTGAATTGCGAGATATGAAGTCTGAATTGCGAGATATGAAGTCTGAATTGCGAGATATGAAGTCTGAATTGCGAGATATAAAGTCTGAATTGCGAGATATAAAGTCTGAATTGCGAGATATAAAGTCTGAATTGCGAGATATAAAGTCTGAATTGCGAGATATAAAGTCTGAGTTGCGAGATATAAAGTCTGAATTGCGAGATATGAAGTCTGAATTGCGAGATATAAAGTCTGAATTGCGAGATATAAAGTCTGAATTGCGAGATATAAAGTCTGAATTGCGAGATATGAAGTCTGAATTGCGAGATATGAAGTCGGAATTGCGAGTTATGAAGTCGGAATTGCGAGATATGAAGTCGGAATTGCGAGATATAAAGTCGGAATTGCGAGATATAAAGTCGGAATTGCGAGATATAAAGTCGGAATTGCGAGTTATGAAGTCGGAATTGCGAGATATAAAGTCGGAATTGCGAGATATAAAGTCGGAATTGTCGGAATTGCGAGATATGAAGTCAGAATTGCGAGATATAAAGTCGGAATTGTCGGAATTGCGAGATATGAAGTCTGAATTGCGAGATATAAAGTCGGAATTGCGAGATATAAAGTCGGAATTGTCGGAATTGCGAGATATGAAGTCAGAATTGCGAGATATAAAGTCGGAATTGTCGGAATTGCGAGATATGAAGTCTGAATTGCGAGATATAAAGTCGGAATTGCGAGATATAAAGTCGGAATTGTTGGAATTGCGAGATATGAAGTCTGAATTGCGAGATATAAAGTCGGAATTGCGAGATATAAAGTCTGAATTGCGAGATATAAAGTCGGAATTGCGAGATATAAAGTCGGAATTGCGAGATATAAAGTCTGAATTGCGAGATATAAAGTCGGAATTGCGAGATATAAAGTCGGAATTGCGAGATATAAAGTCGGAATTGCGAGATATAAAGTCGGAATTGTCGGAATTGCGAGATATGAAGTCTGAATTGCGAGATATAAAGTCGGAATTGCGAGATATAAAGTCTGAATTGCGAGATATAAAGTCGGAATTGTCGGAATTGCGAGATATGAAGTCTGAATTGCGAGATATAAAGTCTGAATTGCGAGATATAAAGTCGGAATTGCGAGATATAAAGTCTGAATTGCGAGATATAAAGTCGGAATTGCGAGATATAAAGTCTGAATTGCGAGATATAAAGTCGGAATTGCGAGATATAAAGTCGGAATTGCGAGATATAAAGTCGGAATTGTCGGAATTGCGAGATATGAAGTCTGAATTGCGAGATATAAAGTCTGAATTGCGAGATATAAAGTCTGAATTGCGAGATATAAAGTCTGAATTGCGAGATATGAAGTCTGAATTGCGAGATATGAAGTCTGAATTGCGAGATATAAAGTCTGAATTGCGAGATATAAAGTCTGAATTGCGAGATATAAAGTCTGAATTGCGAGATATAAAGTCTGAATTGCGAGATATAAAGTCTGAATTGCGAGATATAAAGTCTGAATTGCGAGATATAAAGTCTGAGTTGCGAGATATAAAGTCTGAATTGCGAGATATGAAGTCTGAATTGCGAGATATAAAGTCTGAATTGCGAGATATAAAGTCTGAATTGCGAGATATAAAGTCTGAATTGCGAGATATAAAGTCTGAATTGCGAGATATGAAGTCTGAATTGCGAGATATGAAGTCGGAATTGCGAGTTATGAAGTCGGAATTGCGAGATATGAAGTCGGAATTGCGAGATATAAAGTCGGAATTGCGAGATATAAAGTCGGAATTGCGAGATATAAAGTCGGAATTGCGAGTTATGAAGTCGGAATTGCGAGATATAAAGTCGGAATTGCGAGATATAAAGTCGGAATTGTCGGAATTGCGAGATATGAAGTCAGAATTGCGAGATATAAAGTCGGAATTGTCGGAATTGCGAGATATGAAGTCTGAATTGCGAGATATAAAGTCGGAATTGCGAGATATAAAGTCGGAATTGTCGGAATTGCGAGATATGAAGTCTGAATTGCGAGATATAAAGTCGGAATTGCGAGATATAAAGTCGGAATTGCGAGATATAAAGTCGGAATTGCGAGATATAAAGTCTGAATTGCGAGATATAAAGTCGGAATTGCGAGATATAAAGTCGGAATTGCGAGATATAAAGTCGGAATTGCGAGATATAAAGTCGGAATTGCGAGATATAAAGTCGGAATTGCGAGATATAAAGTCGGAATTGTCGGAATTGCGAGATATGAAGTCTGAATTGCGAGATATAAAGTCGGAATTGCGAGATATAAAGTCGGAATTGCGAGATATAAAGTCTGAATTGCGAGATATAAAGTCGGAATTGCGAGATATAAAGTCGGAATTGCGAGATATAAAGTCGGAATTGCGAGATATAAAGTCGGAATTGTCGGAATTGCGAGATATGAAGTCTGAATTGCGAGATATAAAGTCGGAATTGCGAGATATAAAGTCGGAATTGCGAGATATAAAGTCTGAATTGCGAGATATAAAGTCGGAATTGTCGGAATTGCGAGATATGAAGTCTGAATTGCGAGATATAAAGTCGGAATTGCGAGATATAAAGTCGGAATTGCGAGATATAAAGTCTGAATTGCGAGATATAAAGTCGGAATTGCGAGATATAAAGTCTGAATTGCGAGATATAAAGTCGGAATTGCGAGATATAAAGTCGGAATTGCGAGATATAAAGTCGGAATTGTCGGAATTGCGAGATATGAAGTCTGAATTGCGAGATATAAAGTCTGAATTGCGAGATATAAAGTCGGAATTGCGAGATATAAAGTCTGAATTGCGAGATATAAAGTCGGAATTGCGAGATATAAAGTCGGAATTGCGAGATATAAAGTCGGAATTGCGTGACATAAAGTCAGAATTGCTAGTATTTTACGATCTGAGAGAAAATCATAGGTATAGAATGACATGACTGTTGTTTTTTTTTTTATTTGAGACACTCTTTGCCAAAGTTGTGATTGTTAAAAAAAAATCACATAAGTGTGATGTACAGCCAGGAACAGAGTAGATGTCGTAAATGTGCGAAGTCATTTGTTAATGCATCTGAATCAGAAAGTTGCAGTTGATGGCACATTTACACAGCTTAGTTTCACTAGATGCTTTTTTTGGACCGCATGCTTTGAGCGGTGAAAATTACAGTATATTATTCAAAGTACATCAACCTCTTTTTATGTTGCAAATCAAATAAATGCCTCATGATATGACCACTTTGAATCATAGAAAGCATGGATGTATAACTAAATTCTCTTTTTAAGATGTAGCCTGCTGCCTTTGACTACTACTTTAATATCGTAATGATGCAGTTTTGCTGTTTCAAAGAATAATTCAAAAGGTTTTTGACTAAATTTGTAAGGACTCTGATTTGATTAAGTGCTTTAGGCTAACAACAAATGATTAACCAATGCTGAAGGTCATATTGGGGCATGTGAAAATAGAGGGTGCTGGGATTGATTAAACTAAAGTCACAAGAACCGTGAGAGGCTTTGCCAGCCACTTAAACCAAGACCCTCTCTTTATTTCTCATTCCCGCTGTCAGATCGGTTGTGGGGACTTTTCCGTAGGACTTCAGTCTAATGAAGTTATTAAGAGATTTTAGTGTCACCTGTCATGAAGGAAATTAGCATTTAGCTCCAAATTTCATACACATGACCGGCACACTGTTACGTTTTGGCTGCGCCCTGAAAGAGTGTGTCCAATTCAGTTACTTTGAGAAGATTGTTTTACAGTATGCTGTAGGAGTAGATGAGGTTATTTTAGGTTTTGGCATATGTAGGGCAGAAACATACACAATGATTATGACGCAATGAGTCATTTACTCTCTAGAGTCATGCGTTTAGTTTACGCTGTTTAGAGAGCAATGTTTTGTTGATTGTGGGATCCCTCGAGGAACTCTAATGACTGTAGGGACGTTCTGACCTTTAGGAGACTCCTTTCAAGACAGGGTGGAATAATGTAACAGAGGCCAGATAATAAGAGCTCTGCGGTCTTTAGCCTCCTTGTTAGAGTGCCAGCATCCCATGTCGTGGACCCGGGTTCAAGTCCCACTTAGAGCGGGTGGTGCCAACAGGAGTTACAGTAACGTCCAGTTTCATTCTAAAAGTTGTAACTTCTTCCTGAGTCTCTCCATCAGTGTCGACTCCGGTTTGAACAATGTAAGGCTGAACACTTTCCTCATTTTGGCTGCGTGAGATTCTCCAGCTTTGTTGTTGTTGAGCTGTTAAAGCTCCGCCCTCTTCTGGAAAGGGGGCGGGGAGCAGCAGCTCATTTGCATTTAAAGGGACACACACAAAGCATGTGTTTTTGCTCACACCCAAATAGGAGCGAATTTGACAAGCTATAATAAATGATCTGTGGGGGATTTGGAGCTGAAACTTCACAGACACATTCTGGTGACTTATATTACATCTTGTACCCTTTAAAAGAACATACTTAAGTGCAAAAACAAATTATATTAACACTAGAACTACCAAGGCAGTCATTTTGACCGTTTTAAAGATTTGCAATGTAATAACTTTGTTGAAATAAAACCCATATAACTACAGTTCCATGACTTTTCTTAAATTAATGTAAATTTTATTTTAACATTGTTATTTTATTAAAATTACAAAACACAAAAGAGTTCTGAGTATTTCTACCTTGAATGGCCATAGCGGTCAATTTGACCGCACATATTACAGGCGTTGTATCTCCTCAGCGCTTTTTCCCGCCGTTAAAGATGTGCGTAGCCGTTGCCTAGCAACCTTTCTCTGGCAGTTTTGTGTGCTTTTGCTAAGCTAAAACTTAGCTTTACCGTCAAAATGGCAACAAGAAAGAAAATGACTGTCACTGAGGTTTTATCCTTGCTTGAGAACATTGATGATGGAGGAGCAGAGAGCGATGTCTCTTGGTCTCTTGACAGTTCGTCTGACACTGATTCTGAGAGTGATTCAGAGATAATTCCGGTTCGTAAAAAAAGATTTTCTAGATTTCATTAGAGGCTGCATAAAATTGTTTCCGATTCGTGTGGTCCAAACATTTCCGATAATGCTAAAGCATTGTAAACTCCAAAAGTCAAAATGTATTGAATAAAGACAGATGTAATCATTTCCAAAATTCACAATATGTTTTTATCTAACGAAATATTCTGCTTCATTTTATATTTGTTGACATTTTGACTTTCAAAAACAACATTTTAACTGCGGTGAAAAACATTGATCTCCAGCTTGCCGGATGCAAACTGCGGAAAGCAAATTGCGGCATGCACTTTTGTGGGAGGTCTAGTAGCTCTTACACAATAATATCACAAACATATTATATTATGTATGCTTAAATTACCCCACATTTTTCATAAAACATGACCATAGAAGCTTTGAAGTAAATATAACATGACAAAAATGACATTCACTGCTGTCTGGTATGAACAGTCAAAATGACCGCTATTGGCAGTTCTAGTAGTTATAGAATTCTGGTAGTGCTAGTGTTAATGCATCTGTTAAAAGCCCAATTAAATGCACTTTGCAAGGACACATGGGTGATATTTTTTACTTATACATCCCTAAGCAGATTTTTTACCCTTCAGCTTGTCTTTAATTCAGTCTTATGTTGTTGTGTGTGTGCAGGTTGTGGTACGAGAGCTGCTAACCCAGTACACCAAACAGATGGGGAACAACTTGGTGATGGGACTGATTAGAAACTGGACCAGCTCAGTGTCAGACAGCCTTAGAACCAGGTAAGAGGTGCGATGGATGGATGGATGGATGGATGGATGGATGGATGGATGGATGGATAGATAGATAGATAGATAGATAGATAGATAGATAGATAGATAGATAGATAGATAGATAGATAGATAGATAGATAGATAGATAGATAGATAGATAGATAGATAGATAGACGGAAATCATGATTCTGTGCATGCAGTCACACAGCGAATACAGTCGGTCACAGGTGATCCACACTCCAATCCAGAAGGGGGCGTGCAGTAATGCAATGTTGTTTGCTACCATAAAAAGCACAGAAGAAGAAGAGATGATCGATTGGTATGTTTACATGTAATCTCTCAACCAGTGTTTCAACAGTGGAAAGATATCAATAAAACCGATTGAGAATATTATCTCGCATAGCATTACATTTACCTCAGGCAAGTCATTTAGTGTCCACAGCATGTTAGTTCACTGGAGAAATGAAGCATTTCACTCAATATATGCAGCTTATATATTCATTATATTTACTTGTTAGTGATGTCTTGATTATTTAATATATGTTTAATTGAATTTGTCATGAAAACAAGTTATGAAAGCCGCTGTTTACATTATTATATTTCAAAAATGAAGTTACCTGTCTTGTATAATTAGCTATAGAAGTTAATGCAAAACCTGCCTTATGTGCAATTTACATGTTTTTTTTTTTTTTTTCTTTTGTTTTTTGAGTGTTGATTATTATAACTAAAAATAAATAGCAACTGAATGTAATAGTTTGGGATCTGTTGTTAATTGTAACCTTACAGAAAAGGGCTCCCTGTATATAGATTACAGCATTAGCTAAGATAGATTTTATTTATCTTTACACCGTGTCGTAACCAGACGCGATGAGATAAGATTCCAGTGACAAGCAATTTGTCTGTCCAGTGTCTACATCAGACGGGACGCGACTATTAGACACGATAAAGTCAATCAAAAATCACGGCCAATCAGAAGAGCATGTGGGCGGGCTCACTCGGCAAGCTCCCGGCACTTGCAAAGATGAATAAGTACATAATCAAATTCATGAATATTACACCATTTTGACATTATTAAAATACATATTGAGTTACTGAAACAATCTTTGTCAGTTGTTTGTTCACAATGACTTGACAGTTTGAACGTTCTTGTTTACTTTCATTTATTTTGAAGATCTGAGGTGGATTGTCCATTGTGCAGCTATAAAAGGCACACAAAATGATATTCAAACTCACATTAGATGCTTTTAACATTAACTAAAGCACATAAACAGCACCTGAGATTATCATTATCATACTTTGTGTTGTTGTTCCAACTGTGACGTCGCAGAAAAATTGAAACTTTCTAAAATATAATCGCATATCGCGGCTAGTTAGGATAAAAAAAAGATTCCTTTTATCTCATGTCGTGGCATCGGGTCTGGTTAGGACACAATGACAGACACATTTTAATAAAAACACAGTTTAATAATATTTTTTTTTTTAAAAACCCTGGAAAAAAAGCAAATTTTTTATATAAAAAGCTATCAAAAGCCACACACAGATGGTTAACCCCTAAGGAACCGTCTACCCTCGGTTGTGTTTACACTCACAATTAGGTCACCAATTTAGCAATTTTACCTAAGAGGAAAATTTGATAGGTGTAAAATGGTTTTCAGGCCCGCTATTCATAACATATTAACCAAAGCAGAGATTTTCAGTCAGCCGTCAAAGGCTGAATAAAATCAGCTTTTATTTGTCTAGAGCTGATTCTGATAGTGGTTTGGTGATTTTTTACAGTATCTCTTTGTTTGACTGAGTTAATCTGTATTTCTGTTGGCTATTTCCTTGTTTATCTAGCGTTCTTGGCTTCGGCATGGACAAAGTAGGAGACCTAATGTTCCTGCTGAAAGCGGTGAGCTACAGGGAAAGGGTGTTACAGCGCAGTCTAGCAAGTCGACTTTACACGAAGGTCAGTCGCTCTGTTTCCTCCGTGTGTTTAACCGCTGCTTATTTTAAGGCAGTGCGGGTGACAAGAGATCTATAGCAGTTGTGAGTAGCTGTGAAATGCTTTGATTAAACATTTATTGGCTATGAAGTACAGATATTTTAAGTGCCAATAGAATGATAAATATTATAAATTAAATCAATATTTTTTGCTTTTGTTGTTGTTGTTTTGTTGTCGATTGTTCCAAACGTGATTTTAGCAATTGGGCGGGTTTGGTTGTAAAAAACCTGGCAACCCTGTCGTTATCTATGCGCGTCACATGACATAATATCCCGTTCAAGCGGACGAGAGAAAGCGATGTGAGACTACCCAGCACTTCAAAGAAAGCAAAACGCATCGCAATGTCAATTGAAGTGTTTCCCATACATTGCTATTTATTTGTGGTGGTCATTATTTCTGTGATACAATAGTTCAAATGATCATAGAAGTACTGGGATAAATGTTTATAGTTCAGATATAAACACTGATGTCTATGGTAGCAGTAAAAATAGTTATCACCTTTTGAAAACGGTGCTTCAAATAACGACTGTATCGTTTACATTCTTTCGCCACTAGGTGGCGACAAATGTGTTTGTCATTGAATCATTTATTCAAGAGAATGTAGTACTGCTTTTGAAATAAAACTCAGAAAGACACAAAAAAATCGCAATACATATCGTATCGGCACCCAAGTTTCATGATAGTATCGAATCAGAGATAGGTGAATCGTCCCAGCCCTATAAAGAAGTCGTTAAAAATGTTTCAGTTAAAGGATTAGTTCACTTCAGAATGGTGAAGGTCCAAATGTCAGTTTCAGTGCAGCTTCAAAGAGCTCTACATGATCCCAGACGAGGAATAAGAGTCTAATCTAGAGAAACCATCGACCATTTTATAAAATTCTATACTTTTTAACCACAAATGCTCGTTTTGCACTGCTCTGTGATGCTCCACGCATGACGTAATCATGTTGGAAAGGTCACGCGTGATGTAGGTGGAAGTACCGATGCAATGTTTACAAAGCGAACGTGCAAAAAAAAGGTAAAACAACGTTGTCGGATGGTCTGAAGTTGGAGGAGAAAATGAGTTTTTCTGTGGTACTTCCACCTACACTCTAAAAAATGCTGGGTTAAAAACAACCCAAGTTGGGTTGAAAATGGACAAACCCAGCAATTGGGTTGTTTTAACCCAGCGGTTGGGTTAAATGTTTGCCCAACCTGCTGGGTAGTTTTATTTAAACCAACTATTGGTTAAAAATTGCTATATGGCTAGCTTAAAATGAACCCAAAATAGTTGGGAAATTAAAAACCAGATGCAATTAGAGACAACAATAATAGACAAAAGGTGAATGTTTATTAATAAGCTTTAATATTTTATTAATATAAATTTAATAGTATAATAGTTTATTAATATAAATTTATTAGTAAGCATTTTAAGAAATGTTTATTGTTTAATAATTATTCATTGAACATTAATAAATGTTCATTTCCAACATATTTTGGGTTAATTTTAATTAAGCAATACAGTAATTTTTAAACATTAGTTGAGTTAAATAAAACTACCCAGCAGGTCGGGCAAACTTTTAACCCAACCGCTGGGTTAAAACAACCCAATTGCTGGGTTTGTCCATTTTCAACCCAACTTGGGTTGTTTTTAACCCAGCATTTTTTAGAGTGTAGGTCACGTGACCTTTCCAACATGATTACGTCATGCGTGGAGCATCTCAGCAGTGCAAGACGAGCATTTGTGGTTAAAAAGTATATAATTGTTTATTTATTTTTAGAAAATGAGCGATGGTTTCTCTAGATGAGACTCTTATTCCTCGTCTGGGATCATGTAGAGCTCTTTGAAGCTGCACTGAAACTGACATTTGGACCTTCAACCCGTTGAACCCCAGTGAAGTCCACTATATGGAGAAACATCCTGGAATGATTTCCTCAAAAACCTTCATTTCTTTTCCACTGAAGACATAAAAACATCTTGGATGACATGGAGGAGAGTAAATTATCAGGACATTTTAATTCTGAAGTGAACTAATGTTTGTTCATAACTTTGAGAGAACCTTTCCAGAACCTTCTTAGCTGGGTCATCATCATTTCTGAGAAACCGCTTCAATATACCTGATATTATAGACCCTATAAAAACACTTGTTGACTTATTTTCTTTTGAAACAGGAAGTTTGAATCGGACACCTCAAACAGACCCTCCAGGATTTCACAATCTTGCAATTGCAAGAATTAATGCGAATTGAATGCATTATTTGTGAAATCTTGCATTTCTGTTTTATCTCTGCAATTGTTCGGCAAAAACAGTTAACCTTAGTGGGGAAAAGCTATATTAGCCAATCAAAATCCATCCAGGATCCTGCTGAATGGAGCACCAGGACTTCGACACACATCAGGTTACATAGAAAAGTTTTTTAAAAGGAAAGAGAATTTCTAATTGGTCAAGACTATAACTGATTTCAGCAATTAAGCACCAATTTTTTGCTGCAAATCAACACAAAAAATGCATTTTCAATCAAATTCAATCATTTTGGGCCGCGAAAATAAATTAGTCAGTACACAGTTGATACGTCACAGCCATTATTTGCTATTCTAGAGAGCATTTAATTGGACTAAAAAGCAACACCAGTCATCTATATATATATTTGCTTAGTTTTCCAGAGACTATAAATCGTAACAAATTGTATTCAATGCTATTTATTCCCTTGAACAGGTAGAGAAAAACAAAGATGAGTTTTTTATGGCCTGGAACTCTTGTTTACATCACGTGACCACTTTGGCAATGGCACACATACACAAAGGTGAGAGAAAGGGGAAGTTTATTTATATTATTTATAGTTCATCCGTTACTTATGCTTGCTTGAATGTCTGCGAATGTACTTTTTCACATGCACAATCTCATTAAAAACTTTCAAAGATGTCGGGATGTCATGTGTACAGTGATCCCATGGATGCTGAAGCCACACTTAAAGGATTAGTTCACTTCTGAATTCAAATTTCCTGATAATTTACTCACCTCCATGTCATCTAAGATGTTCATGTCTTTCTTTCTTCAGAAGGTTTTTGAGGAAAACATTCCAGGATTTTTCTCCATATAGTGGACTTCACTGGGGTTCAACGGGTTGAAGGTCCAAATGTTAGTTTCAAAGAGCTCTACATGATCCCAGACGAGGAATAAGAGTCTTATCTAGAGAAACCATCGGCCATTTTATAAAAAAAAAAAAAACAATTATATTCTTTTTAACCACAAATGCTCATCTTGCACTGCTCTGTGATGCTCCACGCATGACGTAATCATGTTGGAAAGGTCACGTGTGACTTAGGAGGAAAAACCTTTTCCTCAAAACCTTAATTTCTTTTCCACTGAAGAAAGAAAGCCATAAACATCTTGGATGACATGGGGGTGAGTAAATTATTAGGAAATTTTATTTCAGAAGTGAACTAATCCTCTAGTAACAAATGTGTGAATGTCATTGCATTAGTTAAGAAACCAAGAATCATTTATTTCAAGGAAGAACAGCTCAGGCACACTTATTAAGCTAAACATTTGACTAAAAGACCAGCATTGCAGAAAAGTTAGTTATGGCTTAGAAACGGGAAGTTAGTTCTGAGAAAATTGGTTAGCAGATGACATTTTTAAGTGTGACTCAAGTGTCCAAATACCTTTTTTCACTCTTTGGTTACTGTAATTTTGTTCATAGCCTCAAAAATATTTAGAAAACTTTGCCAGGAACTGCCAGATGATTTTATCTTGAACTTAAATGACATTTCTAAATGCATTAATAAACTTAGGATGCCAGCATTGCAAAAAAGCCTATTCTTAATGAGTATTTTGGTCTTTTTCTCCAGTTGAAATGTCTAAAAATCCTTGAGACTAGCTATTTCTCTAAATTAATTAAAACAATGTTTTTATAGTATTTTTTAAAACAAATATAATTATTAAATTAATTCAAATACATTTTATAAGACATAAACAAACTCACATTTTTATCTTAAGCAGTGTTGCTTGACGTAAATGTAAGTATTTTGAAATATTTGTCCTGGAAAATAATTTCTAATTTAAAACTCATTAAGAAAAAAAACTTTTTTGTTGTTGTTGCAGAGAGGATGTTGTTGCAAACACTATTTTTCATTATTTTACACTTAAATGTGTCTTAAACACAACAAGAACAGTGCAGTGCATGTGCATTTTTAAACATTTTGAGGTTCAGAGTAGTTGATTCATGTGCCCGTGCAGATTATAAACTCGCCACACGTCTTTGATCATTAAAGTCTCTGTTCAACTTCCCTTTGACTTTCTGATTCACTCTTACACTCATAAGCAAGAGAAGTGTTGTGCATTCTGAGCGTCTGATGTTCTAGAGTATTTCCACATGCTCAGTGTGTGTGTGTGTTTGTGTGTGTGTGTGTGTGTGTGTGTGTGTGTGTGTCAAGATATATTTTCCTCCCCTGATAGCAAATTTCCATTCTCTCACCCTCCTCCCACACACTTATACACACAGAGAGATCATGCGCTAATTTTCTCTCAGATGGGGCTGATAACATTGAGATGAGCAGCTTTTATTCACACCTTATACGAGTGTTTCAGTCTGGGCTTTCATTTATGATATTAATACTGAATTAACACATATGATTGTAACACATAGTAGCAGCCACAGATCACAGAAAAAAGACATAAAGAGTCACATGTGCTGTAAATTCAAGCATTGTCGTCCATTCATGGGGGGAAAACAATTCTCTTTCAATTAGAAAACATGCAAATATAACGGCTCAAATTATGAGCAATCAAATTTTACTTCATATTTCGAGATAAAAGAGATGTACCGTTAATTTCAAAACTCAAGACTTCCTCCATTATGAATGATCAAACAGATGAATAAGCATTTATTCTCGATAAAGTGGCTGTAGGATTGAAAGTCCCACCTTTTAGTTATCATCACCTTTTTGGTACGGTTTGTTAGTTGGAAAATTCACATTAGCTGAATTTAAAATATTCATCTTTCCTCTTTCAAGTGGATATAAAGCAGACTTTGGTGCATCAAAGCGCTGCTTCTCATTTCACATGTGAAAGGAGTGTTTCTTAAAGGCACAGACGGTGAAAAATAGTCTGAAAAACTAAATTTCACTTTAATGCCACTTTGACAAGATGTAATATAAGATCCCCAGAATGTGTGTGAAGTTTCAGCTCAAAATCCCCCACAGATCATTTATTATAGCTTGTCAAATTTGCCTCTTTTGGCCTGGTTTTTGTGTGTGTCCCTTTAAATGCAAATGAGCTGCTGCTCCCGCTTTCCAGAAGAGGGCGGAGCTTTAACAGCTCAACAACAACAAAGCCGGAGAATCTCACGCAGCCAAAATGAGGAAAGTGTTCAGCCTTACATTGTTCAAACCGACACTGATGGAGAGACTCAGGAAGAAGTTACAACTTTTAGACGTTTCTGAATGGTTAGTGGATAAATTGATGTAGTTGCTGTGGAGTTGATTCAACTCATCCACTAGCATGTGCCGTCATGTTCATCTTTTGTGTTGAATTGACCCTCGTTTGGTGTAAAATGACGGCATGTCAACAACACTCGACTACAACAACTCTTCCTATTCTCTAAAGCAGCCCAACATGGCCCCGCCCCCTTTGTTGCGTGTTCTCGGGGGCGGGGTTTATGTAAATTTCAGGGTTTGTGATGTCACTAACACGGGAAGAAGCTCATTGTAGTCCTTAAAGGATTAGTCCACTTTCAAATTAAAATTTCCTGATAATTTACTCATCCAAGATGTTCATGTCTTTCTTTCTTCAGTGGAAAAGAAATGAAGGAAATCATTCCAGGATTTTTCTCCATATAGTGGACTTCACTGGGGTTCAACGGGTTGAAGGTCCAAATGTCAGTTTCAGTGCAGCTTCAAAGAGCTCTACATGATCCCAGACGAGGAATAAGAGTCTAATCTAGAGAAACCATCGGACATTTAATAAAAATAAATAAATAAATATGATAAAATATCTCCTTGCTCGTGCTTCTGCTTTCCGTATTCTTCAAAACACTTACACTGTATGTCCTAAGCCTTCCCTATTCAACTTACATAACGAACGCGGCACCAGTTTCGTTTTTTCCGTATACATGTTTTTTTTTTAGAAATTGGCCGATCATTTCGCTAGATAAGACTCTTATTCCTCGTCTGGTGTTGTTTAAAGTCCTTTGAAGCTGCATTGAAACTGACATTTGGACCTGTTTCGGGCCTATTGAAGTCCACTATATGGAGAAAAATCCTGGAATGATTTCCTCAAAAACCACCAAAAAAAAAGAAAGAAAGACATGAACATCTTGGATGACATGGAGGAGAGTAAATTATCAGGCAAATTTTATTTGAAAGTGAACTAATCCTTTAAGCAGAAATTTCTGTAAAAGAAAATATCTCTCTTTGCATTGAACTTTGAGCGTCGTAACTTTGCAGATGTTGTTTATGATCAAACAGCAACATTACACACTAACTAAAGTTAAAAAAGTCAAATCATATTCAAGGAACCCTTTAAAGTTTTTTGATACATCTCATTAATAACATCTTATTTTGTTTCTGCAGTGACCTTGGAGCAGTTTGCTCTCGCCATTCAAGAGTGCCATATCAAAGAGGACCATGCCTTGCTCACCAAGGTACGTGTGAAGCGCGCTCTCTGCTCTGTCTGCCGCGGCACATGACACTCTTTTTTTTTAATCTTTTGACTCATCAGCCGGTTCCAATGGAAAGTTCTCAGAAGCAACAACAGCCTCGTGCCCACTCAAAAAACAATAAGCTGTGCTTTTCATCGTCGCAGGGAGATTTCAGAGGATTCCGCTCTTGACCACGTGTTTGGAAAATGCAGGCTGCAGAACAAGCTGCATCCCTTTTGATGCAGTTTGTGTGAATTAGTGGAAAGGGACAGCATAATGAAGTAATTTTATATTTTACAAGAAAAAATGTGAGTGGTGCTTCCCATGCAAAACTCATCAGCACAATCCTTTGGTGTTCTGGGTGGTCAAAACAGCACACCCTTAAACCCGCACACATCTTTTTACTTTTTGCAACCATCTTAGAACACCTTAGGAACCACACGGTAACGCCCTAGAACATGCTTCCTCTGTTTCATCTACATTATTAATCAGCATGTTTTGTTACCTTGTCTTTCTCATAGAGCTTAATTACCTAATCGTGAAAAGTGCATACATATTACAGCTTTTTCACCCTTTGCATCAAAGGTTACTTTTTACAACGTGCTTTTGCCAATCACAGACATGTTCTGTTGAATGCAACAGCCAATCAGAAGTGAAAGAATGCCTGGTAAAATATAAGCATGTAAATGTTTAATATTAGACAACTCTTGATATACTAGACAAAAGTTTTTAAATCAGATTTCGCTGTTTGTTGTGCATGATTCATGTTCGTAACTGAATGTGACAATGCAAGAGACGTTTTGCATACGTTAAAATAAAATATTATTTGCAGATATTTTTGATTAGTTGACAAATACAATTACTTTTACTTCTCTTCATTCCCTTAAATAGCTTTTAATCCTTTAATTAATTAAATCCTTTACAAAACAATACCATTTACCCAATTTTAATCGAAAAAAAAAAACAAAAACGTTCCCTATTCAGAAAACGTCCTGATAATAAATATTATTGGGAAAATTATTTGTAGATATAAGGAAAGTCAATTAAAACTTTGAGTTAACTTTGTTTTTTGCTCATAATGAGAGCATTTTGAATATTATGTATGTTGTTAGATTGATTTTAGTACATACTTATTTTAAAGATTAAATATTTAGGAGGATCTATTGCAATATATGATCCAAAACTATGTATAAAGACCGTACATAATGAACCGTTATGTTTTTATTTCCTTAGATTGAGTCATTTCTATCTACATAAACCGCGGATCCCCTTACATCGAAGTCGCCATTTTGCGCCGCCATGTTTCTACAGCAGCCCTAAATGGACAAACTGCTCTACAGAGCACGTTTGATTGCCAATCTACTCTCTGCTGTCTCAGATGACGGTCTTTGTCCTGTGTCAGCCACCGTAGCTTCTCTGTGCTTCGAAAGGGAGGGGCGAGCGGCGAACTGAGCCGTTGGTTGCAATTCGCAAACCTCACCAATAGATGCCGCTAAAATTTACACACCTCTAAACAAAATGGTCCAGACTCCAAAAGGAAAATCCTGAACCTTTTATCAGCCACATGTCATACATGGTTATCTAAATGTAAACATAATAATAGCTTTTAATATTTATATCCAGTTGTGCTCACCTGATGAAATATTAATTCTTTTTGGCTTTTTTTGATGACTATTTTGGTTCTTTTACAAAGTGCTACTGTATGGAAATATATAACTATTCCTAAAAGGTATTGTCCAGAAATCCGCTGGGAAGGAAATATCTTGAGATCAGACCTCTTGGAACTTTAATTAAATACCCCTGACCTACAACACCTTAGCAATGGCATAGCAACGCCCCAGAAACCACTTAGAACACCCGCGGAAACCAACTAACAATGCCCTGTTAGTTTCAGAATCCAAAAAAGAAAAGAAAACTGTTTGATGCAAGTGGAAAAAAGGGGCAAGCAAAAGGGTTCTTCAATGCAGATTGTTTTCATAAACAGAGACAAAAAGACAATCGCTGGTTTTGCTTGTGAAACTGTTTTAGGTGCACAGTGAACTTCACAGCTCTTTTCTCATTGAATATCCTGCAAATGTTGCATTATGTGAGTGAAATTTGTTACAAATAAGTGACATGAAAATGTCTTAATTTTGCCATATACGTCGGAAACTTGTATGAGTTAGTTTATAATGTGTTAAATTTGATGTGTTTCTCACAGAAACCTATAATGCGGCTTCAGAAAAGGAAATATATTGTATGAGTTGCATGTTTTTTGTCCTTTTAAAGGGAAAGTTCACCCAAAAAATGAAAGTTATCCCATGATTTACTCACCCTCAAGCCAATCTAGGTGATTATCTTCTTTCAGACGAACACAGTCGGAGATGTATTAAAAATATTCTGGCTCTTCCAAGCTTTATAATGGGAGTGAATGGAGGAGGTCTGCAACAACTACTCGATGAAATCGATAATGAAAATCATCTTTATTACTCACTTCGTTTTTAATGTAGAGTAGAGATTTAAACGATATTCACTATTTACAGTGCTAAAGTTATTAGACATCTGATACCCAATGTAAGGTGCCACAGCTGTCCTAAACTCTCAGTATTGGTGATTACTAAAATAATTAATGGTTAATCCACCAGTACTTCTAAAGCTACAATATATTTATTGTTGTTATCCATGAATTTTTGATTTTACTGTTTTACAGTAAGTAAAACACTTCATAGTTGTTTTTTTCAGATGCCCAATTACAGTCAATAAGAACAGAGATTGTTATTAAGTTGTTTTTTATATATATATTATGTGTGAATATTATTTAGAAACTATTTCGGTTTGTTATTTTCCTAATAAATGGCAATACCATTTTTAGCTTCAAACAAGGTTTTGATAGAATCCTAAAATATTTGTGTTCTCTCTTAATTATGACGGGTAGTGTAATAAATTAAGCACTGTATGCTTTCAGCTGGCACATGTGTTTGAAGTACAGTGGGTAGGATGTGATACTGTGATTTTAATTGTTAGGATTAAAATTAGGATTTTTTTTCGGATTAATCTGAGAAATAATCGGCCAACTAATAGATTATCAAAATAATCGTTAGTTGCAGCCCTAGATCTATGCTAGTTGGAGTGACTTAATGTTTCAGAGCAATCAACTTAAAAATTTGTGTTTATGCTACAAATTATTAAGTTCCTCTAACTCAGTGTAGCTCGTTGGTTGAACATAAATTAATTCAAATGCATTCAACTCAAAAGAAATGAATGCAAACTGTTGAAAAAATTAAAAAACATAAAAAACAATTATTTTTTAGAGCATATGCATGAGTGAGAGAAAGAGAATATGTGCTTTCTGTGCATAATAAAACATAATTTTGTTGCAAAAAAACATGGAAATTATTTGTCGTTTTTGTTTACCATATTTATCTGCTTAGTCAGTGTCGTTGTTTCTTTTGCGATTGCCGGCTGTAAAGCCCTTTGAAATAATCATTGAGCGGAGTGATATGGACATTGTAATGCGGTCAAAACCTGCCTGGAACTACTTTAGTCAAACGTTTCCCTGAAAATAATTACACACCTTAGAACGCTCATCAACCAATCAGATTCAAACATTCAACAGCCCCGTAGTGTAAGTTAAAATAATGCACACTGATGAAAAAACCTCACAGGAGCTCTGTCTTTAACAGTTTATAAGTGTAAATTTCCTTATCAAGAAAATGAATGAGGATTTTGAAGCCCAAAAAAATGCATCTATTCATCATAAATATAATCCATACGACTCCAGAGGGTTAATAAAGACCTTATAGATAGTTAATAAAAAGACCTTATTATAGTTAATAAAAGTTATAAATATGGATATTTTTCTTACAAAAACCCATCACTTCTCTTCAGAAGGTCTTTATTAACCCCCTGGAGTCGTATGGATTATATTTATGATGGATGGATACATCTTTTTGGGCTTCAAAATCTCGCCCCCCATTCACTCCCATTATAAAGCTTGGATATTTTTAAATACATCTCTGATTGTGTTCGCCTGAAAGAAGGTACTCATATACAAGTAAATCATGGGAAAAAAACTTTTTTTTGTGTGAACTATCCCTTTAAGGACCCTGAATCTCTCTCTTTCTTTGTATATAAACATTCTCCATATGTGCTCCACAGTCACGCAGGTTTTCAGTGACATGAGGGTGAGTAAATGATGACAGAAATGTAATTTTTGTTTGAACTAGTCATCTCAGGTTTTTGTGGCAAAGCTTAATGCTAAAAGATCACATCAGTCATTGAGTAGATTCACACTTTAACTTTAATTGGCACTGATATGACACAGCTAAAAAATGTGGCGTGCGCTATCAGGATGTGTGCGGCAGTCATATGAGTATCAGATTAGCTGCTGAGCGCCGGAGCAGAACCGACCGCGCTGATCTGAGACCTGCTGACGGCAGCTGTCAGGCCCTCTGGAGAGCAGCTAACATTAATAAATCTCAGATAATGACCTCGTTCCTGGCAGGTCATGAGGTGTGCTGTCACACTAGTCCTGTGATCGAGAAACAAAGCGCACCAGTGAGGAACAGGAAAACCTCACTTCCACCTGTTTCTTCAGACTTCTGTTGAACTTACGATTAGCACAGTCATGGGACCTGTGAGTCTACCTCATTTTGGCATTTCACATCCAGTGTTTCTCGAATGCGTTTGCTCTAGCTTTTGTTAGGAAGAGTGCAAATGATTAAAGAGCAAAATCCTCATTCATTTTCTTCATAAGGAAATTTACACTTATAAACTGTTAAAGACAGAGCTCCTGTGAGGTTTTTTCATCAGTGTGCATTATTTTAACTTACACTACGGGGCTGTTGAATGCTTGAATCTGATTGGTTGATGAGCGTTCTAAGGTGTGTAATTATTTTCAGGGAAACGTTTGGCTAAAGTAGTTCCAGGCAGGTTTTGACCGCATTACAATGTCCATATCACTCCGCTCAATGATTATTTCAAAGGGCTTTACAGCCGGCAATCGCAAAAGAAACAACGTAAACAAAAACGACAAATAATTTCAGTGTTTTTTTGCAACAAAATGATGTTTTATCACCTACAGAAAGCACATATTCTCTTTTTCCCACTCACACATAATGTGTTGGCTCAACAACAACATAAAAAATGCAACAGTTTGCATTAATTTTTTTGAGTTATGACAACTTTGAATGAATTTATGTTCAACCAACGAGATACACTGAGTTAGAGGATCATAATAATTTGTAGCATAAACACAAATTTACTCAGAAAAATTAATTCATTCCAACTACCAGAGATCTAGATCCAATTAATTAATCGTTTTAATGTTTTCCAGTGTGCACTTATAATGTTAGTATGCTTTTTACATAAAAAATGGTCATAATTTAGAAATAAAACCGTCTTAGCCCTCTGATTTGAACGCTCTGTTTTAAGGGGCGTGTCTCTGTGAGACTTCAGTGGAAACGCCCACTGCTGTGATTGGCTGACATCTTTGCATATGAAATAGCTAAATATTACTCTCTCGAAAACTTTTAGCACGTTTTTACTATTACAGCTCTCAAGGTTTACTAATGGTATAAAATGTTGCATTATATCATTATATTTAGATTGTGGCATGAAAGGTTGCAGTGATGAACATGTAGTCGATCACAGACATGTTGTTGAGCTCATGAAAGCAGTGAAATCGTCAATTTCTGCACACTAACGAATGCTTTCATCATAACTAACAGTGCAAATGCCATGTAAATAAGAGATTTGTTGAATAAAACGTGAGTTTTGGTGCGAGTCCAGAACTCAGTCACTAATAAACTCGCTCTGTTTGATTGACAGCTCCAGCGATTGTTAAGGGAGCGTTCTTTGATCGTTTTCTATATATAATTTAATCACTGTTTAAATAACAGATTATTTTCATCCTACTGAGAGAAACAAGGTGAAGTTGAGCGTTTAGTCACTGGTTTGATTTACTGACACACAGACAAAGATCATGTGACTGTACATGAATCATTAATATCAGATCAGGCATTAGAATGAACACAGTTACTGACATGTTGTTGCATTACTGTCGAGTTCATATCGTAAAAGTCCGAAATACGATTGATTTACCAAAGAATCCACAGTGAAATGAACCGAATACAAATAAATAAAACTCAACTGAAAATAAATAATCATATTCCTGCATTAGGATCCTTTGAAAGGTAATGTTATTTTAGTCCTGTATCGCTCTTCTCATCTCACTAACACACCAGTGGGCGGGGCTAATGATGAAGTAGGCGTTGATTTCTTCTGTGGGGGCGGAGTTTCACCTATCTATAGGCACATTCGTGGACGAGCCATTCGTTGGTGTCAATAAAAGCTTTTATTGGACTAACAAGGAAGTTTTCAGTTGTGAAACTTCTTATAGTACGATGACCTCTCACATATCAAAAGTTAATTTCTCAATTCATGAGCCCTTTTCTGTGACGTAACTAAAAGAGTATTGGCTATTTATTGCTCCCAACTTCCTATTTGAAAACAGGAAAGGAAACTACGCTGTCAAATCATTTCTTGGGTCTTTTAATAAATACTATTCAGTCGTCTCATGATTGTGCGTGATGCGCTTGGTTTCAGTTCCCAAAGCAGTTCCATCTCAGGCGAACCCTTGTTCAGCAGCATCGACTGATAAGAAACTTAATAGCTCTGCGATAAGCCATCGATTCTCTGGTTTGCATATGAGGAAGAGAGCAGAACAGGGGACATCGAATGCCGCCACTGTTGCTATATTGCTTTGATCCGACATTAAGATGGTACGGTGCAAAAAACACGCTGACCACTGTTTGCTTTTCGGTTGTATTATTCCTCTTAGTGTCCATGCTTCAGTACTGATTGCTTTGCATGCTCTGTTTTTTCCTGTCCAGCTCTTTGAAGTAGCTGGGTGGTTTGCTTGCTACCTCACCTCTGAGGAGAAGATATTAGCTCGTACCACTACTGTTTTTCCATCCCCTTCATCTTCTGTACGACATCCTGTACTCACTCAAGCTGCTCGCTTGTGAAGAGGCCCACAGCTCTTATAGGGTCCTTTAGATATGGAAAATAAATAACATAAAGGGGTCAGCAAGCATCTTTCCACTTACATTTTTTGACCTTGCATTGTGCTAATTCTGAATGCTCTCAGACGGCGGCACGCCTACAGAGCGCTCGTGGACTGTCTGGTCTGATGCATGGTAAGAGCGTGCTGAAATTGTGATTGGCTAATTTTACACACAACAACATACTATATTATCGCTTCTCTGTTACCGGGCCTAATGGTTGCAAGAATGCTGTGCTCGGGTTATTTTGACCCGGAGAGGATTTTTCCGTACCCGAAAAAGCTTGAAATGTCATCACATTGGACTCAAATTGACTGACTTTTCTTCACAACAATCACTTTTTGTGGGTACATTGTAACACTCGAAAACAACCAGCTTACAAAAAATTGCTTCTAAATCTGTCATTATGCTACATCATCACCAAATATTGGATTCAATCTTTTTGTCAGCTTGTTTTCTTTCAGTTAGGACAGGATTTGTATTATTTTTGGAACTGATCGATTTATCTGAGCTTATGTACCTCAGTTTTTGAGTGAGAAAAAGCATCATTTGTGGATGATTTAGTCAATTTTACATAAAATATGAAAATTAAAAATTGCAATGTTTATCACACTGGTGTGCTTTAATGTTTAACCAGGAAATTTGTTTTGAAATGCTTTTATTTTGTACAAAATTACACAAAATCACATTTAATAATGACCAGCCTACAAAAAATAACTTATAAATCACTAAATATTGGATTCAATCTTTTTGTCAGCTTGTTTTCTTTCAGTTAGGACAGGATTTGTATTTATTTTTGGAACTGATTGATTTATCTGAGCTTATGTTCCTCAGTTTTTGAGTGAGAAAAAGCATCATTTGTGGATGATTTAGTCAATTTTACATAAAATATGAAAATTAAAAATTGCAATGTTTATCACACTGGTGTGCTTTAATGTTTAACCAGGAAATTTGTTTTGAAATGCTTTTATTTTGTACAAAATTACACAAAATCACATTTAATAATGACCAGCCTACAAAAAATAACTTATAAATCACTAAATATTGGATTCAATCTTTTTGTCAGCTTGTTTTCTTTCAGTTAGGACAGGATTTGTATTTATTTTTGGAACTGATTGATTTATCTGAGCTTATGTTCCTCAGTTTTTGAGTGAGAAAAAGCATCATTTGTGGATAATTTTGTCAATTTTTACATAAAATAAGAAAATAATAAATTGCACTGTTTATCACACAAATGTGCTTTAATGTTTAACCAGGAAATTTGTTTTGAAATGCTTTTATTTTGTACAAAATTACACAAAATCACATTTAATAATGACCAGCCTACAGAAAGCCTACAAAAAATAACTTATAAATCACTCTTAACGCTATTTTATCACCAAATATAGGATTCAATCTTTTTGTCAGCTTGTTTTCTTTCAATTAGGACAGGATTTCTACTTATTTTTGAAACTGATCAATCATAGACCTCCTTTATCTGAGCTTATGTACCTCAGATTTTGAGTGAAAAAAGTGTTTTTTGTGGATAAATTTGTAAATTGTACAAAAAATATTTGATGACTTTTTATCACACAAATGTGCTTTAGTGTTTAACTAGAAAATTTATTTTGAAATGGTTTTATTTTGTTTTTATTTATTACAAAATGGCACAAAGTCACACTTGGTGTTCATGGTCAAAAATGAGCGATCTGCAGAAAAATAACTTATAAATCACTTGTTACGCTATTTTATCACCAAATATAGGATTCAATCTTTTTGTCAACTTGTTTTCTTTAAATTAGGACAGGTTTTCTACTTATTTTTGAAACTGTAGGCCTGAGCTTATATTGGTTAAAAAGGACCATCTGTTGAAGATGAATGAGGGAGTCAGTCAGTGTTCAGGAGCGTTCATCATGTTCATGTTCACATATGTACATGTGGGCGAGCAAAAAGAAAGGCCTCGGATCTGTGCATGTGTGGATACACACACACACACACACACACACACGTTCATGAACTATTTTGAGTATTACAGGCTTTCTTTCTCACAGAGATGAACTTTATCCTCAGATCAATGAGGCTTATGATCAATCATTTTCAAAAAATAAATACAAAACCTGTCTGAACTGAACGAAAACAAGTTGACAAAAAGATTTAATCCGATATTTGGTGATAAAATAGCGTAACGAGTGATTGATAGGTTATTTTTGTAGGCCGGTCAGAAAAAACCACAAGTGTGAATTTGTGCCATTTTGTACAAAATAAAAGCATTTCAAAACAAATTTCCTGGTTAAACATTAAAGCACATTTGTATGATAAACAGTGCAATTTTTATTTCATATTTTATGTAAAAACTGACAAAATTATCCACAAATAATGCTTTTTTTCACTCAAAAACTGAAGAACATAAGCTCAGATAAATCAATCAGTTCCAAAAATAAATAAAAAAATCTGTCCAAATTGAAAGAAAACAAGCTGACAAAAAGATTGAATCCAATATTTGGTGATTATGTAGTATAATGAGAGATTTAGAAGCAATTTTTTTGCATTTGCATCATTTTTGACAAGGGTTTTCAACACAGCACAAGGGTTAAATTTCCACATGAGCTCAGTTCGGAAACAGTTCTCGGCCAGGAATTCTGGAAGAATGCGTGTAGTGATATCGCCACTCTGGATTGGTCACTTGTTTGTTGCCTGGCTACCAGTTTCTCTCTTTAGCTTGCCGAGTGCACTGTTTGAGTGAAGCAAACACAAGTTAAAAAATAACAAATTCTGAGCATCCTCCATAACGCAGACACTATTTACATCTCATACCATCTACTCTTGCGTTACCAACCAGACTGATGCATATGTATTACATTCCAGAAAGCTCCATTATAAGCCCCGGATTGTCATGGAATGGAAGGGTTAAGCAACGGTTTGATCTGACGGTGGAAAAGCTGCTTTTGAAACGTGTGTAGGAGTTTTGTGTGACACACTTAGTTGCAAGTAAATTATATATTGAGAACAGAATTATATGCTTTTGATTTTATATTTAAAGGGATAGTTCACACAAAAATGACATTTACTCACCCTTCACTGTTCGGTTACCCACATTCTTCAAAATATCTTCTTTTGTGTTCAGCAGACATACAGGTTTGGAACGACATGAGGGTGAGTAAATGATGAATTTTCATTTTTGGGTGAACTACTCCTATAAGTACCTCTAGAAATTATAAAATGTTTACAATACATTTATGCATTTGGCAGATGCTTTTATCTAAAGCAACTTACATTGATTTCAATGTTCACATTTGTTGCTTTCCCTGGGAATCAAACCAAGCACCATATTTCACTGTTTGAGCAGATAAATTAGCCAGTAGTTGGTCACTTTTCATGTCATTCAAATGTGCTCTTTCTGTCATTTCTAGTGTTTCTCTGCCAGATGTAAAATGTAATATAAGTCTCTGGTGTCTCCACTATGTCTGTGAAGTTTCAGCTTAAAATCCCCCACAGATCATTTATTATAGCTTGTCAAATTTGCCCCTATTTGGGTGTGAGCAAAAACACACATTTTTGTGTGTGTCCCTTTAAATGCAAATGAGCTGCTGCTCCCCGCCCCCTTTCCAGAAGAGGGCGGAGCTTTAACAGCTCAACAACAACAAAGATGGAGAATCTCACGCAGCCAAAATGAGGAAAGTGTTCAGCCTTACATTGTTCAAACCGGAGTCGACACTGATGGAGAGACTCAGGAAGAAGTTACAACTTTTAGACGTTTCTGAATGGTTAGTGGATAAATTGATGTAGTTGCTGTGGAGTTGATTCAACTCATCCACTAGCATGTGCCGTCATGTTCATCTTTTGTGTTGAATTGATCCTCGTTTGGTGTAAAATGACGGCATGACAACAACACTCGACTACAACAACTCTTCCTCTTCTCTAAAGCAGCCCAACATGGCCCCGCCCCCTTTGTTGTGTGTTCTTGGGGGCGGGTTTATGTAAATGTTAGGGTTTGCGATGTCACTAACCCGGGAAGAAGCTCATAGTAGTCCCTACCAGAATTCCTTGTATTGCACATAAAGCATTGTAAGAACTCATGAATAATTGTAACCACAGATATAATACGTATCTATTCATTGTCACACCTTTAGAAAGTATAATACATTAAAACATGACAAAAAAAAACAATTTCAGAAATATAAAAGATGCAAATATTGTAATGCATTTTAACTTTGGTTACACTTATTTATGAAATGATATAATGCATTATACATACAAGAGCTTCAAGTAAAGAGTTACCCAAACATGCATGATATATATGTGCAAATCAAGTCTATGTGTTAAATGATGTCACTAATGTCTCTTTTTTTTGTTGCACTATTGCATATCTTCCTGTTTCTCTCACAGTTCTGCCTTCTTCACGGCACTAGTCTGGTGTACCAGGAGAGAGCGTGGTATCTGGAGCACAACTATCTGACCCCCGGCACCAGCCGACAGATCCGCAACCAGGTACTTAGTCTTCAGTGTCACATGATCCTTCAGAAATCATTCTAATATGCTGATTTGCTGCTTAGAGCAGTCATGAACTGCGTTGTTTTATAACATTTCCTGTGGTGCACTTATAATGTTTGGATGCTTTTTACATCAAAAATTGTCATCATATGCACTGATTTTATCCTCTGATTTGAAGTCTCTGTTTTAAGGGGCGTGTCTCTGTGAGACTTCAGTGTAAACGCCCACTGCTGTGATTGGCTGACATCTTTGCATCGAAAACTTTTAGCACGTTTTTACTATTACAGCTCTCAAGGATAACTAATCATGAAAAGTGTTGATTATATTGAGATTGTGGCATGAAAGGTTGCAGTGATGAACATGTAGTCGATCACAGACATGTTGTTGAGCTCATGAAAGCAGTGAAATCATCAATTTCTGCACACTAACGAATGCTTTCATCATAACTAACAGTGCAAATGCCATGTAAATAAGAGATTTGTTGAATAAAACGTGAGTTTTGGCGCGAGTCCAGAACTCAGTCACTAATAAACTCGCTCTGTTTGATTGACAGCTCCAGTGATTGTTAAGGGAGCGTTCTTTGATCGTTTTCTATATATAATTTAATCACTGTTTAAATAGCAGATTATTTTCATCCCACTAAGAGAAACAAGGTGAAGTTGAGCGTTCAGTCACTGGTTTGATTTACTGACACACAGACAAAGATCATGTGACTGTACATGAATCATTAATATCAGATCAGGCATTAGAATGAACACAGTTACTGACATGTTGTTGCATTACTGTTGAGTTCATATCGTAAAAGTCCGAAATGCGATTGATTTACCAAAGAATCCACAGTGAAATGAACCGAATACAAATAAATAAAGCTCAACTGAAAATAAATAATCATATTCCTGCATTAGGATGCTTTGAAAGGTAATGCTATTTTAGTCCTGTATCGCTCTTCTCATCTCACTAACACACCAGTGGGCGGGGCTAATGATGAAGTAGGCGTTGATTTCTTCTGTGGAGGCGGAGTTTCACCTATCTATAGGCACATTCGTGGACGAATCGTTCGTTGGTGTCAATAAAAGCTTTTATTAGACTTAACAAGGAAGTTTTCAGTTCAGTGACCTCTTACATATCAAAAGCTCAAGAAAAAGTTGATTTCTCAAAAGAACAATGTTGCCCATCAGCCACATCAGGAGAGCATCAGCAGGCTATCAATCAGTTTAAGAGGCGCAAAGGCTTTCTGCTGCCCATCTGAGGCTGTTTCGGATTAGATCTCCTTTACACATCAGCCAGTGTTTACAGAGAATGGCAGAATGTGAACATTAGCATCGGGGGTATTGATCGCCTCAAACACACACATAAAGTGACCAGTTGTTCACAATTAGCTGTGATTAAACAGCCAGGCGGCCTCATTCGGGTTCTCCCACACAGGTTGACACCGGTCTGTCAGTATGCGGTCAGCAGGTGCTTTACTGCATGTTTACCACTCGAACAAACCCAACACAGCCGCTGTCTCTGTGCAAACAACCCCCTCTGTTCTCCCGGAGCGACTGCAGCGGCCGCCGCACGTGACTGAAGGCATGTGCTTACGGTTCCTTTCAGCGCGCTCATATGAACTATTGTTATATGTTTTCAATGGCTTATTGAAGATAATTTATCATGTGACGGACGTGGCGAAAATAACACGATTGCTTGTTTATAATTAGCTGCTGTTTGCTGGTTTTCTTAAGGAGGCACATAGGAATCACAAATGAGATTTCGGCAGCTTCTCCTAGACTTTGCACAAATTTAGCACTCACATCTCTCCTCTTGAATTTGAGATCTTAATGTCACACGTTGTGCTCAAGAAATACGGTAACACTTTATAATAACGTTTCATTATTAGTTGCTAACAATGAACAATACTTGTACTGCATCTTAGTTAATGTTAACTTCTACATTTACTTACACATTAAAATCAAATGTTGTATTTGTTAACATAGTTAATGCACTCCAAACTTACGTCAACCATCAATTAACATTTTCCTTTGTGACTTGTTGACTGTGTTGGGAGTCACTTTAGATTTGCGCTATTGTGAGTTGAGTGGGAGTTGCTGAAGAAAGGATCTATCCTCAGACTAGATGAAAACATGTTTTGGACAGATAAGAGTGAGCATCTTTGCCTATCGTCTCTTTTTCCATGCCGTGGAATAAGCCATGCAAATGATGTCAGGCTCAGCGAGCTTTGATTGACATTACGTTTTGTTATTGATCTGAGAGTCAATGGCTGCTGAAGTCAAACCATAACATCGGTTGTACTGTATTTTATTGTACGTGCACTTAAAGTGTACTTACCTTAGAAACAGCACTGTTAATTTAATGTATTTTGAAGATTGTATCGTTTCAAGGGGTTTTTCTTGTTCATTACGTTATTGGATTCCAATTTGGGTTGTTTTCAACCCAAGGGCTGGGTCAATATAGGACAGAAGACATGTTGGGTTCATTTTACCCAGCAAATTGGGTTGTTTATTTGACCCATCATAATGGGTTGATTCATTTTATTATAATACAAACACTGGGTTGTTACGTCTGACCCAGGATCTGAGTAACACAAAAACTAGCCAAACGCTGGGTTGTTACGTCTGACCCAGGATCAGGGTAACACAAAAACTACCCAAACACTGGGTTGTTACGTCTGACCCAGGATCAGGGCAACACAAAAACTACCCAAACACTGGGTTGTTACGTCTGACCCAGGATCAGGGTAACACAAAAACTACCCAAACACTGGGTTGTTACATCTGACCCAGGATCTGAGTAACACAAAAACTACCCAAACACTGGGTTGTTACATCTGACCCAGGATCTGAGTAACACAAAAACTACCCAAACACTGGGTTGTTACGTCTGACCCAGGATCTGAGTAACACAAAAACTACCCAAACACTGGGTTGTTACATCTGACCCAGGATCAGGGCAACACAAAAACTACCCAAACACTGGGTTGTTACATCTGACCCAGGATCTGAGTAACACAAAAACTACCCAAACACTGGGTTGTTACATCTGACCCAGGATCTGAGTAACACAAAAACTACCCAAACACTGGGTTGTTACGTCTGACCCAGGATCTGAGTAACACAAAAACTACCCAAACACTGGGTTGTTACATCTGACCCAGGATCTGAGTAACACAAAAACTACCCAAACACTGGGTTGTTACATCTGACCCAGGATCTGAGTAACACAAAAACTACCCAAACACTGGGTTGTTACATCTGACCCAGGATCTGAGTAACACAAAAACTACCCAAACGCTGGGTTGTTACGTCTGACCCAGGATCTGAGTAACACAAAAACTACCCAAACACTGGGTTGTTACATCTGACCCAGGATCTGAGTAACACAAAAACTACCCAAACACTGGGTTGTTACATCTGACCCAGGATCTGAGTAACACAAAAACTACCCAAACACTGGGTTGTTACGTCTGACCCAGGATCTGAGTAACACAAAAACTACCCAAACACTGGGTTGTTACGTCTGACCCAGGATCTGAGTAACACAAAAACTACCCAAACACTGGGTTGTTACGTCTGACCCAGGATCTGAGTAACACAAAAACTACCCAAACACTGGGTTGTTACATCTGACCCAGGATCTGAGTAACACAAAAACTACCCAAACACTGGGTTGTTACGTCTGACCCAGGATCTGAGTAACACAAAAACTACCCAAACACTGGAAAAATTAACAAAAAAATAATGATCCAAAAGGTTCAACCCAAGATTTTTTAGAATGTATAAAAAAGAAAGTACTATACATGAGGTTGTACTTGAATCAAAAGGCAATTTATCCTAAATTTACTTTTTTACAATTTACAATTATTAATCATTATACATATACACTCTTCTGCTTATCAAGGCTGCATTTATTTGATCAAAACTACAGTAAAAATTGTGAAATATTACAATTTAAAATAACTGTTTTCTATTTGAATATATTTTAAAATATAATTTATTCCTGTGATCAAAGCTGAATTTTCAGCATCATTACTCCATTCTTCAGTGTCACATGATCCTTCAGAAATCATTCTAATCTTGCTGCTCAAGAAACATTTCTGATTGTTATCAATGTTGAAAACGGTTTCATATTTTTGTGGAAACTGTGATACACCCCCCCCCCCCTGTTTTTTGCAACACTGTCTTTACTGTTGCTTTTGATCAATTTAATGCTTCTTCATTGACTATAAGTATTATTTCTTTTTAAAACATCTGGCTGACCCCAAACTTTTGAACTTTTTGATACTTTTCCCCTAAAATACTGATAAAATGCCACTCAATATGAAATTTGTCTTCTTCTTCATCAAAGACAGTGCATGAGAGACTCCCTTTTATCTGCCGCATTATTCAGAGAAAATATTGCCTCTTGCAGATCTAAAGATGTTCACGACACTTTACTTTGGAGTCCCAATCAATTTCATATGATCAATTTTGTGCAACTTAATTCACAGTGATTTGAGGTGCCAGCAATTGGTGCCGAAGTTTAATACTCAGGTTACGGGTTTGTTCAGGTCACTAACCTGCGTATGAGCAGCAGTAATAGTGCTTGACTTGACACTAATTAGTGAGTTGTGTGTGTGTGGTAGTGAGTGAGGCAGAAGAAATGTCCGTGAGCGTGTTGTTGAGTGAGTAAGTCTGTGTGTGTGAGGTCTGAGCGCTGTGAGGACAGTATCTGTGGATGAGATCCTCACATGTACGTGTGATTTCTCTGTGTGTGGCTCCAGCTCTTTAGAATGACTCCTATTGTACACACTCTCCTATCATTACATGTGTCAACATTAGAGCCAGACTCTCATGCTTCACTGAGCACAGACAAACACACACACACATTCACCCCAACACAGAGGGGCAGTGTTGGAGATTGTGTTTTATTTTTAATTGTGAGCTTTATGTAATGTGTTATGAGTAATGGGTAACTGTTTAGAGGGGATTTTTGTGGACGTGCAAAAAAGTAAGTGAAGACCATATTAATCAGTTAGTAAATGTCGTTGCTTAGAAGCTGTTCCTTCATAAAGTTAGAAATTGTGCATCATTCAAGTTTCCACAACAATATGAAGCGGCACAACTGTTTTTAACATTGACAAAAAAGTCGCTGTTTGGATTTAAATAGGCAGATACTTAAAGGGGACATATAATGCCGCTTTCACAAGATGTAATATAAGATCCCCAGAATGTGTGTGTGAAGTTTCAGCTCAAAATCCCCCACAGATCATTTATTATAGCTTGTCAAATTTGCCTCTATTTGGGTGTGAGCAAAAACACAGTTTTTGTGTGTGTCCCTTTAAATGCAAATGAGTTGCGGCTCCCGCCCCCTTTCCAGAAGAGGGCGGAGCTTTAACAGCTCAACAACAACAAAGCTGGAGAATCTCACGCAGACAAAATGAGGAAAGTGTTCAGCCTTACATTGTTCAAACCGACACTGATGGAGAGACTCAGGAAGAAGTTACAACTTTTAGACGTTTCTGAATGGTTAGTGGATAAATTGATGTAGTTGCTGTGGAGTTGATTCAACTCATCCACTAGCATGTGCCGTCATGTTCATCTTTTGTGTTGAATTGACCCTCGTTTGGTGTAAAATGACGGCATGACAACAACACTCTACTACAACAACTCTTCCTCTTCTCTAAAGCAGCCCAACATGGCCCCGCCCCCTTTGTTGTGTGTTCTCGAGAGGCGGGGTTTATGTAAATTTTAGGGTTTGTGATGTCACTAACCCAGGAAGAAGCTCATTGTAGTTCTTAAAAAGTGATTTCTGTAAAAGAAAATATCTCCCTTTGCATTGAACTTTGAGTGTCGTAACTTTGCAGATATTTTTTATGATCAAACTGCAACACACTAACTAAAGTTAAAAAAGTGAGTCTTTAAGAGTCTATGACTGGATCATTATTACAGTGATTATGTGCATGTTATATGTTTGGCAACAGTTCTTCTAACCCTAATTGATGGAGTGTGTAACTTTTTATTTCTTAAACAACCATGTAGGAAGACCATATTCCAGGATGACAATACAAGATCTTGACCAAATTGGCTCAGATGATTCGGGGTGATGAGAAATGTTTGAGTACATATTGAGATCTCTGACTTTTATAGACTTCCAAAACTCTAGACGAGACACATGTGAGATTACTGTGGTCTTGTTCTCAGGAGAAAAGCAGAAAACTTAAAGGCAAAAAATCTCCATTTGCTTGTCATTTAATCTCATTGCTGTCTAGGAGAAACAGCAGAGACATTAAAAAGATTTCATTTGTGATTTTACTTCCTTACGAGTTACCAAAAACCGTTCCTACACATGCTTCATTAAAGTAACACTGTAGTCATGAGATTTCCTAGCTCCGCACTGATTATTTTACACAACAATGATGTGCTAAAGGTGGAAAACTTTTTTCGCGCACAGACGACAGCATTGTCAAAACGATCCCCGTTCACACAGATCCGCAGATTACAAAAGCTGTATTCTGCTGCCAGGCCAGTAGATGGCGATGTCACTTTGTAAAGAAACACTATAGACTGAATACATGTATGTGCATGATGTCACCGTTTTCACAAATTCTTGTTTACACAGAGACGGTAACAGTGTCGTTTTCAAAAACTTTAACTTTGAAACCCATTTTCAAAAGTTTACATTTTCAGGCCCCCAAAATGTCATTGTCGTGTAAATGAACATCCAAAACACACAAAATGTTTTCTGTTTTTAGTTTAAAAGGTGTCTTGTAAACGGCCCCTTAACCCTTGTGTGGATATTTTTGTCTTTTTCGGGGTTTTTTTTCTTTTCATCATTTCACCTGTGTTAATGCCAACAGCATACATTTTGGCACATGTGTGTATTTTTATAGGAATTTTACTATTTCACCCTCATTTCCTTTAAGAAATCTATTTTACACTAGTGACACAAAATAGTTCCTCTCAGGACCTTAAGGACAAAAATGAAACCCATTAAATGTGCAATTTTTAACCCCAGGGCCATTTAACATTAAAATGATCTTTGTTAATAGGCTTTCATTCTGTTTGCTTCAGAATTAAAACATTTACAATTTTTTACCAGATGGTGCCATTTTCTCAGATTTGGCCTATAAAGCAAATATTTGCTTTATTCTTGTTTCCTGCTGCTGCATATTATAGAGCCAATGAGATAATTGGACTATATGCACGGTGGACTATATGCATGATGTGTTGAGCATCAGTAGTGTAATACTTAGTTTATAATCAGAATATAGTCACTTAAATAGTCAGCCATAGCATTAATTTAGTTATTCAAACATAAGACAGCATTAAAAATAAATAAATAAAGACGTGTTCCTCCTCAGCTAAATTCAATTCGACCATCAGTTTTACACTTTTATGTGGAAAAAAAGCTTCAAAAATTATATATTTGTTGTGCACTTAGATTAATTGAATAAAATGTGTGTTTTCACAAGTGTGCTGAAATCATTGATTGACAGCTGCTGTGATTATAAAGAGAGAGCGGCGCTCGCTTTCTGTCATTCATTCACAAGAAAAGTTTTTGTTTTTCATGAGATTTTGTGAGTATTTTATACTTCACATTGAAAAAATTTATTTTTAAACCTGTTATTTAATATTTAGTCCAAAACTAAGTGAAAAACGATTAGAGGAAATGGCTGATATATGCGCAAATAAATGCTCCTCTGCCGCCACCTGCTGGTTAAAGTGGTAATTATTGTCTTTTTTATTTTTAAATAAGCGTTTTCTATCAATTGTTAAATTTCCTAAGTTTTTAAATGTCCGGTTTTACAATGAGGACAGTCTCAGAAGGATGAACAAGTAATATTTGTGGTCATCACATTAAAAATAACATTTGGAGTGCTGGGGGAAAAAATGCATGTGCACATGTTTAATTACAGACACAGCGTTTTTAAACGGACCCAATAGCTTCGTCTTTATTGCAATCAATAAAACTGGTTTATTGGCAAACTAGGAAAATGTGATAACTGCATTAAAATATGAATGCAACATTAAAAAGTCAACCATTGATGATTTTGTGTCGATGTACAGAATGAACAGTTCACCGGAAATGCCCGAGCTGGCTTAACCACAACCAGGAAGTAACCCGTGCATATAGTCCATTATGCAGCTGTAATTGTGTGGGTGTGTTGGTGTGGATGTCAGAGTGTGGTTTATATGTGTGTGATAAAAAATTGTGTGTGTTTGTAATATTTGAGAGAGATAAACTAATGCAAATCACAAATCCAACCACTGTGCGTACCAGCGGAGCTTTGCTGGCGTCTAATGGGGAAAATTTGGTAAAATCTTACTGAAAGCTCATTTTTTGAGATATCAACCTTATTTAGATTTATGGCTTTGATTTTCTAGCAGAGAGTTCACCATGTTTCATAAAATATATATTTTATATAAAATAATGTTCATAAATAATTTTTATAAACTTAAACCTCTATAACTTTTTTTGGGTTTCACTTTTTAAACTTTTTTACTTCAACAATAATCTGCCAAGGGTGAAAATGAGACCCAAGCTTCAAATTCTTATGACATGTAACATATAGACACACAAGGGTTAATCACCTTGATCTCGACACAAGCTCTCTCATTGATTTTGTTGTGTTAACACATGACATCTCCCCCAGGCCACGTCTGAGTTTATTGTCCTCCGTCCGTACCCTCATGCCCCTCATTGTTTTTGAAAAGTGGCGGAACATCTTCATTTTCTGCGGTAGTGTATCTCACGCCAAAATCAATTTTATTTAGATCTTCAAAGAATAAAGTTAATATTCGCAGGTCTTCATTACTTAAAACTGTCCTCTTATAAAATAAATATATTTTTGTTCATCCCGTGTGCTGAGAAGCCAATCAAATTGCACTTAACTTTACTCGTCTCCCTTTCTTTCTGTTTACACACTTTCCTTATCTCTCCGTTTGTTTCAGTCGGGCACGTAACCTCTTCACAGAGCTACTTTCTTTTCATCTGAGCTGGAAAGAGAGAAAGAGAGAGGTCAGACGTGTTTCAGACTCCTCTTTGGACAGACGGCTATTGAGCAAGACGTGTCCAAACATATTTCAAGCGTTAATGTGGCACAGATAAGCGAGTGTTTCTCAAACAGAACAATGAGGGGGTTTCATAGTACAGGGTTATAGAAGTCAAAATACACAAGTAGAGCTTTGCTGGAAACTGACAGGCTGTGATCGTTTGTCTTTCATCTGAGCTCTGGAGGACTTGATCAGGAGCCAAAATGTCAGGACGATAAATTAACTCTTTGTCAGGAGATGTGGGAGAAAATAGCAGGTTCTGTGACTCACGCAGGATATCTGTGCAACACCTCGTGAATGAAGCAATGAAAGGAACGGAATCATTCTTCTGTTCTGAATAATGAGATATCATGACATGGACCGTTTGCAGATAAAGTTTTATTGCATCAAAATTCTAGGTTGAAATGTTTGTATTTTTAGATATTGTAACTTATAATTTCTTTATTTATCACACTATTTAATTGAAAGATCATAATGATGAAAAACAAAGTTTGTGATCATGTGACACTGAAGACTGGAGTAATGATGCAGCTTTGATCACAGGAATAAATTACATTTTACAATATATTCACATGGAAAACAGATTTTACTCTATTTTTGATCAAATAAATGCAGCCTCTGTAAGCAGAAGAGACTTCTTTTAAAAAAATACTGGGTTAAAAAACATTAAAAATGGACAAACCCAGTGGTTGGGTTAAATGTTTGACCCAACCTGCTGGGTAGTTTTATTTAACTCAACTATTTTTAAAAAATAACTGTATTGCTCGCTTAAAATGAACCCAAAGTATGTTGGAAATCAATATTTATTAATATGTTTAATGAATAATAATTCAACAATAAACATTTATTGAAGGATTAGTTCACTTTCCAAATAATTTACTCACCTCCATGTCTTCCAAGATCTTTCTTTCTTCAGTGGAAAAGAAATGAAGGTTTTTGAGGAAAATATTCCAGGATTTTTCTCCATATAGTGGACTTCACTGGGGTTCAACGGGTTGAAGGTCCAAATGTCAGTTTCAAAGAGCTCTACATGATCCCAGACGAGGAATAAGAGTCTGATCTAGAGAAACCATCGCTCATTATCTAAAAAAATAAACATTATATACTTTTTAACCACAAATGCTCATCTTGCACTGCTCTGTGATGCTCCACGCATGACGTAATCATGTTGGAAAGGTCACGGAAGTACCGATCCAATGTTTACAAAGAGAATGTGCAAAGACTAAGTCATACGCCCTTTACAAAAAAAGGTAAAATGATGTTGGATGATTTTGAAGTTGGAGGAGAAAATGAGATGGAGTTTTTCGCCCTACTACGGTACTTCCACCTACGCGTGATCTTTCCAACATGATTACGTCATGCGTGGAGCTTCACAGAGCAGTGCAAGACGAGCATTTGTGGTTAAAAAGTATATATATATATTTTTTAGAAAATGTCCGATGGTTTCTCTAGATAAGACTCTTATTCCTCGTCTGGGATCATGTAGAGCTCTTTGAAGCTGCACTGAAACTGACATTTGGACCTTCAACCCGTTGAACCCCAGTGAAGTCCACTATATGGAGAAATATCCTGCAATGTTTTCCTCAAAAACCTTCTGAAGAAAGAAAGACATGAACATCTTGGATGAGTAAATTATCAGGAAATGTTCATTCTGAAGTGAGCTAATCCTTTAAATTGCTTATTAATAAATGTTCACCTTCTGATTACTATTGTTGTCTCTAGTAATTATGTTGGGTTCATTTTAAGCCAACCATATAGTAGTTTTTAATCAATAGTTGAGTTAAATAAAACTGACCAGCAGGTTGGGCAAACATTTAACTCTAACTCTAACCCATCTTGGGTTGTTTTAACCCAGCATTTAGAGTGTAAACACAGCAACACATTGGTTTTGAACCATCAGTTTGTCATCTGATCCAGCATGCTCTGCTCAAAACAGTGAGTAATTTCTGTTTTATCACATTGGGGTGATTTTTTTTAATAGTCTCGGCTCGTTCCTCTTGACCCTGACATGACAGTCTGAATGCGTTCTCACGCATGAATGACTCATACTGTACCACATACAAATCTCATCTGATGTAGTGGCTTATGGCCAATGGGAAATGGAAGTTAAAGGGATTGTTCAACCAAAAATAATCATTTACTCCCCCATCAAGTTGTACCAAACCTTTATTTATCTGCTTATTTTCAAAGGATGATATTTTGAAGAATTTTTTTAACCAAACAGTGACAGTGACTTTGTGACTTTTGTGTTCAACAAAAGAAATAAATTCATACAGGTTTGGAACAACATGAGTGTGAGTAAATGATCATTTTTGGGTGAACTATCCCTTTAAAAAGTGTGTTTATCAGTGCTGCATTATTAATATCCACCAGAGGGCGCTGTTATAGAGAGGGTAATGGTGAGGGTTAAATGTTCCATGATAACTTGCAGTGTCTTACAGTTTTTGTCATTTTTCTGCTGGTACCTTCAGAGTTTTCTCTATTTGTTTACACTGGTGTCACATGTCAGTAGCTGTGTTTGTTATTGATCATATTCAGGGTACAAGGGGTTTGTTCAAATCCCAAACCCAAACCTTTGCAACATGTCACTCACTGTCTGTGTTTTACAGATATGAATGAAAAATTGTGCAATTTATTACGTTTTATGTCGGCGGTTTCTCATTGGGCAAGCGGCGCACACATTCGTCAGAGCATCCAGTTGTATAATGATGTTGTTGTGTAATCGCTGCATTAACACTCATGTGATTGTGGTCTGCTTGTTTTGAAGCTTCTGGAGCTGTGCAGATCAGTGAAGGATGATGCGCTGAAGGTGGTCGATGACTTCAACATCCCGTCCTGCTGCATCCAGGCTCCTATCGCTGGGGTCGCGAACCCTCGGGCAGAATGGGCCTTCTACCCCAAGCCACAGTATCCCAGCAGCACCCAGCCTCTGTCGAAGCTCTGAGCGAGTGAACATGGCTTTATGAGGATGTGGAAGTCAATTGAGTGATTTCAGGGAGCTGGGCGGGTCGGTTTGGAGCAGCTTTGGTCAATGCACAGGACTGACAAATGCAAAGTTCATCATTCTTTGTGCCAAGATGAATGGTAGAACTTTCTGCTAATGGCCAAGGCCTTTACCACACTACTTTTTCTTGTCTTTTTAATAATGTGTGTGTATGAAGAAGGGAATTTCGGTTATGTGAGTTGCACATTGAGTCTTTCATACAGTTTTTGTAATTCTTAAATGCTTCTGTGATTTTAGCGTATTCTATTTAAAATGGAAAGTAGGGATAAACACCAGCCAAACATATGAATCACAACTACACTCTAAAAATGCTGGGTTAAAAACAACCCAAGTTGGGTTAAGTATGGACAAACTCAGTGATTGGGTTGTTTTGACCCAGCAGTTGGGTTAAATGTTTGATCAATCTGCTTGGGTAGTTTTATTTAACTCAACTCTTGTTTAAAAATGACTGTATGTCTGGTTTAAAATGAACCCAAAATATGTTGGAAATTAAAAATCAGACACATAATTACTAGAGGCAAAAGTAATAATCAAAAGGTGAACATTTATTAATAAGCAATTTAATAAATGTTTATTATTATTTATTAAACTTATTTCTAAAAAAATATTTACTAAACATATTTATAAATGTTAATTTCCAACATATTTTGGGTTCATTTTATGTGAGCAATATAGTAATTTTTAATATTTAAATAAAACTACCCAGCAGGTTGAGCAAACATTTAACCCAACCACTGGGTTTGTCCACATTTAACTCAACCGCTGGGCTAAAACAACCCATTGCTGGGTTTGTCCACATTTAACTCAACCGCTGGGCTAAAACAACCCATTGCTGGGTTTGTCCACATTTAACTCAACCGCTGGGCTAAAACAACCCATTGCTGGGTTTGTCCACATTTAACCCAACCGCTGGGCTAAAACAACCCATTCGCTGGGTTTGTCCCCATTTAACTCAACTGCTAGATCAAAACAACCCAATCACTGGGTTTGTGCATATTTAACCCAATCGCTGTTTATTAACATATAACACAATAGCTAGGTTTGTCCAAATTTATCCCAACCGCTGGGCCAAAACAACTCAATCGCTGGGTTTGTCCACATTCATCCCAATCGCTGGGCTTAAACAACCCACTCACTGTGTTTGTTCACATTTAACACAATTGCTGGGCTTGTCCAAATTTATCCCAACCGCTAGGTCAAAACAACACAATCGCTGGATTGATCCATTTTTAACCCAGCTTGGGTTGTTTTTTAACCCAAAAGCATCTTGCACTTACAGCGTAGCTCTGATAGTCTGGATCTGAGCATAAAGAAATATTCTGGTTTAGTTTACAGGTGAGCAGTGCCAAGAGCCGGTTTTACACTTTCTGAATGTAATTAGTCATCACATGGCACACAGTAATTGAATATTTATGCAAATGAGCAAACCACACTACAATGTCGGACACATTAATAAATGTTTGTTTAATTAGAAAGACGATAATATATTACTGCTGCTGTGGTTTTTAATACCATAATCAACTGCCATAATTTTATCTTTGTTTACAATTTTAGCCAAAAAAGGTTCTAGTTTAGGTATAAGTCTTCAAAAGGATGTTCATTTATTTATGCTACTGCCGTTAATTGGTAGTTTGGTCCAAACTAAATGATCTTATTCAAGTTTTAATGTTTAATCTGTCATTATTTTATAAATGTCCATATCCGTTAATGTAGTCATTGCACACACACAGAGCAACATGTTTTGCAAATAAATTGTTGCATTTCCAGGTTTCCTTGTCAATGTAATCTGATGGAACACTGGATCGTTTTCCTAGTTGTCTTTGTTTGTGTTTTATGTAAATGCTGCATGTTGAAATATTGTCAAACAATGGATCGTTAAATTAATAACAGGATGAAATGTAAACCAAAGGCTTAAGTAAACCTAGCTCGTATTGCATGCAATATTACATTGTTTGAAAAATACCATGATTCTCTTGTGACTTGTGATCAAACATTATTCAACCATGAGATATACCACAGTCTAGTCTAGCACATGTGAAAGAAGAACTATAGTGCTTTTGTTCTAGTTTAATCTAAAGTGTTTGTGTACATTTGGAGCTAGATGGTGTGGTTTTGTAAAGATCTCAACCCTATGGGCTTGACCATTACAAGCCCTTCCCCCGGTGGGCGTGGCTTTAAGTCCGCCTCAACTGTGTTGTATTCACTTCAGTAAATAGAGATCAGAACAAGTTGATCTGCGTAGGAGACGCACGAGAGTGAGCCTCGGCGAGGAAGTGCATTTAAGAACCGAGAGAGACAAAAGACACACTCCAAAACAATCCTGTGGACAAGGATCTGACATGACAGCTGCTCTAAGGAAGCACATTCATCGAGAGTTTTAGAGGCATCGATTGTGTGATACTGGAATTGTACTTCTTTCTTTTTTTACAACTTTTTTTTTTTTTTAAATCTGTGGATATTTGAAAATTGACCCTTCGTTTTGTTGTCTTCATCGTTAACATAATGCGCTAACGCGTTTATGCCTCAGCGGATATGTCTGACACGTCCAGGTGAGTTCATACTGGAGTATCGTACAGTATGCCGGCTTTTTAAGGCAACGTTTTTTTGCGCTGTTTTGCATTAAAGGACTATACGCTAATAATATAACATTTTATGGCCGTGATTTAAAACGCCAAAAAATAGTTAAGTAAAATTAGGTTATTAATTTGTTTATTTATCATTATTCTTCGCGTTCTAGCGAAGCAAAACACTTAAGTTGCGCGCGGCGGCGGCGAAGGGAAAAAAAGTTAAACTTCAGAAGCGCGCTATCTGGTCGATTTACGTAGTGTCCAGCTAAACAATGTCGCAAAAACAACAGAAGTTGAGATGTAGTAGAGAAGTCCACTCCCCTCAGAGAACTATCCGTGTTGACATTTAACCAGAGTGAATAATTCAGATGTGTTTTGCAGTGGATAACGATAGGCACCTGTTTTCTTTGCCGTTATCCATTTAAAATAAGTCAAAATATGATGAAACACGCGGTTGTTGTTGAAGCTTTATATTCGATACCCTACATTCGAGAGTAAAATATATATTTATTCGCGCATTACTTTCGAAATAGAACTCGAAATGTTCCCGGCTGGAAGCCATGGCGATTTGGAACGTGCCGTGCAACGCGTTTTGTTTTTTGTTGTTTTGTTTTTTTTTTTAAGATCGTGTAAATCTTGTCGGTCGCACAAGTTCAAGCTATTGTCTGTTTGGCTGAACACTTGGAGGCGTCGACGCGCTCCTATTAATAGGAAACTTTGTTTTGATACGCACGATATTGTTTCGCCGAAATCGCGAAAAATATAAATCGCGAAAAAAACACGTTTGTACAATACTGATTACTTGAATATTGAGCATCGCGACTCGCTGACAAATGAAACTTAAAAAAAAAAAAAACCTTGTACAGTATTCATTACTGTAAGTAAATGCTGACTTTGCAGCTCACTGACAAATGAAATCAAAGAAAGAAATAGCGAAAATCGATGAAATCGCGATCGCATGTTTATAACTGCGCGCCTACTGTACAGACTGTAAGGTAGGTGACTGACAAGTGCAGAGAGAACAAATATAGCGGTAGGTGACACTACAACAGCATGACAGGGCTATTATTTGTGCTATTTTAGCTTGTTTTGTATTTTGTTATAGGCTATTCGTCGCTGTTTTGTCATTGCTTGCTTCGCTGTTTGTACAAAGCCGGCGTGACTGACAATGTTTACAGAGTTAACTCTACAGGGATGTGTTTTCATTTTAAAAAGACAGTCATAATAAACCTCTCTAGACCAGTTTGAAACAAAGAAAGATGAAATGCGTGTACATTCCGCTACAGCGCGAGCTCGAAAGTAGCAACAATTGTGTATTTCAAGCGGTCGCGTCGCGCATTATAGAGTTTTATCCCAAAATGTAGGCTGTTTTGCTATAAGGAAGAAATAGGAAGTTAAAGTGGAGCTCGTTTGTGACGCACTTCGCCGGGTTACTTTAAAGCGTTCGCTGCCAGATGAGTTTCCAAACGCATGTTAATCCCCACGAAAATAGACTGGAAATTCAAGCCCCCTCCTGACAGCAACCCACACAATTCCTCTTCGAAACGCTTGCAAAAGACTGTAACGAGTGTTTTGTTTGTTCTGCAGAGAGCAAACGCTGGCCAATGGCCCGGCCTCGCAGGGAATCGAAGAGAGCACCGGTGGCGGAGGTGTCTCGGGCTCCGAGCACTTCGCCTTCCCTCAGCCGAGCGAAGGGGACCCGTTAAGGGGAGGGATTTCCATGTCGAATAGTCACCAGTCGAGGTCACCGATGTCCCGAACTTTCTCCAGGTCCTCTAGTGGCTATTTTTCCGTCGACAGCGATTCTGTGCCAGGTTCCCCTCTAATGCCTAATATTTCCGAAGCGCAAGATGGTCAAAATGATGGTAAGAGCCCCCTGGCGAAAAAAAGGCACAATTTTGTGGTGTGTAAACACAACACTGACGCGACGAATATAGCGAGCCATCATAACGGTTTTTTCAGTCAGTTGATTAGTCCGTTAGGAATTTGATTATTTCAAATTTTCAGTTTCCCGCCCTGGTGTGACTGAGCTTTATACACGCGCGGTCTTTAATATTTTGACGAAGTTATTAATTATTTATGATTATTGATCATATATGGGGCTTGAAGTTAGAAAAGTCAATTATTACTATGAAATATTATCATTTGAATGCCATCTAAAATAAGACTTTATTCCCAAGGGCAAGGGGCTGTTTGGTTTGGGGCCTGTGGATAGGTAGCCTATACAAATCAGATTTTCTTTATTAGTTCAATTGGTTAAAGCATCATAGAAACTATTTATGTTTGTTAATAAAAGATGGAAGTCTGAATGTGGTGGGTGTAAAGCTTAAGAAAAACCCTTGCAATAAACACTCACAGATATTGTATGTAAAGAAGGTGCGTACAAATATTAATATGGTCACAACTCACTATTTTTGAATTTCATCCATTTAAGTGTTTAACTTGGCTCTCAGTTTTCTACATTAGCACAGTGATAAGCAGTGTTTTGATGCTTGGCAGTGCACTTGTCTTAAGAATCGCTTCCAGAAGCATGTTCTTCTCATTTTGAAGCTGCACATGTCTGCCTGAAGCCAAGTCGGCTAATTTATCTTTGTGACAGCTTCTTTAAAAGGAATAATCTGCATTTCCTTTCTGTTAAGATCATATTTTTCACTGTATTAGGAGGGTGTGTTAGTGTAAATAAGTGAAGTCTATACACTACTGAGTGAAAAAAGGGCCAAATATTTTAATCACAAATCACTGGTCAGGAAATTGCAAGAATTGCACAAATACTGTAGATAAAGTAAGATAGCACATAGGCTTCCCTAGCGTGCAGACAGCTTTTTACAGAGTCAGTGTTGTTGTTCCACTCAGTGTTATTGGCTTCATTAGTAGTTGAAAAATGTCTCCTAGTACTTCTGAGTTTAATGTGAGACCAAAGATGTGCTATAGAGTTCAAATCTGGACTCTAACCAAGGCCAAAACATGGACTTGTTCTTAAGCCACTTCTTGGTTGTCTTTATAACCGCTCTTACTCTAAAAATGCTGGGTTAAAAATGAACAAACCCATCAGTTGGGTTAAATGCTTGACCAATCTGCTGGGCAGTTTTATTTTAACTCAACTATTGTTTAAAAATTACTATACTGCTCGCTTAAAATGAACCCAAAATAGATTGGAAATGAACATTTATTAATATGTTATTAATGTGTAGTTTAATAAATAATAATTAAACAATAATAATCTTTTGATTATTATTGCTGCCTCTAGTAATTATGTGTCTGATTTTTAATTTCCAACCTATTTTAGGTTCATTTTAAACCAGACATATAGTCATTTTTAAACAATAGTTGAGTTAAATAAAACTACCCAGCATGTTGACCCAACCGCTGGGTCAAAACAACCCATTCGCTGCATGGGTTTGTCCATTTTCAACCCAACTTGGGTTGTTTTTAACCCTATGTCTTTTAGAGGGTATGAATTCAGGTTCTTGAAAGAAGAAAAAATTTGAATTAAAATAAGAAATGTCTTGATTTTTAGCATATTTAATGCCTGTTTGTCATCAAACTTCTTCATAAATGTTCATTTCCAACCAATTTTGGGTTCATATTAAGCAAGTAATACTGTAATTTTTAAACAATAGTTAAGTTAAATAAAACTACCCAGCATGTTGACCCAACCGCCGGGTCAAAACAACCCATTCGCTGCATGGGTTTGTCCATTTTCAACCCAACTTGGGTTGTTTTTAACCCTGCGTTTTTTAGAGAATACAACTTCCCCCATTCTGCCAAAAACTTCATTCAGTCTTTGACGTTTTTCTGAGACAGCACTAGTGCATTTGCTTAAATTTTGCTAATTTCCTGACCAATAAATTGTGGTTAAGACAATCTTGGCCCATTATTTTGCCCAGGAGTGTATGTGTTTGTAAGAGGCCTGCTCGGTTCATTCACAACATCTTGCAAACCCAATGCACCTGAGACACATGACCACAGCGTGTGACCCATCTTCTCATAATGCCTCTGATGGAGTGAGCTGATTTGCCTGTTGTCTTCTTGTTTACCTTCACTGTCAGCGAGGCCTCAAGAAGCCAGTCAGAGAATCAGCCTTAGTGCACGCAGTCAAAATAGACTAGCCTGTCTTTTGTGAAGGCTAGACATGAGATCCAACCATCTCTGTTTTCCCTATTGAGAGCCAGGAGATATGAGATGGCGATAATTGTCTTCCTGTAGCCACTCTTAATGGCGAAGAGAAACAACAATAACTTATCAGGACTCTCATCTGTTGCTCGCTCGACAGGAGAGTTCCTCTACCTTGTGTTGGCACAAGGTCTTGAATTTACACTTATGAACTTTGTGCCCTTTTTTATGGACCTCCTGTGGGTCAGACGTGTTATATTCGGTCCAAAGATACATAAAGATGTGTCGATAAACAAAACCAGAACAGAGCATGCCTTCATTCGACCACATTAGATCAAATTTTGTCCTTGTTTGAGAGTAGTAAAGGCACAAGAGAATGAGGTGAAAGTGTTGACTAAAACTTAAAGTGATATTTGAGATATTGTCTGGTTGAACGCGAACAGGTCTAGCGGAGTTGTGAAAGGAAATGAGTATCCAATGGTCCTAATATGATTGAGCATGAGAAATAACAGTCAAACAGCTTCTCGCTTGAGTCATAGCGGGAGATCAATTTGAGTTCAGGCAGAATTTGGGTGATATTAGTGTTTAGCCTCATAATAACCTCAGCTACTGTCTTACCACTGACAGAAGGTGTCGATTTAACACCGTTGGTAAATATTAAATCATGCTAATAGCCGTGGAAAAACCAAACCAGAGGTTGCAGAGGTGGTTGTTTGCATCAGAGGATGCCGTGCAGTGTACAAGAGGAGATGTTTGGCTGCGTTTTCCATGGTGTGGAATTTACTCTATGCTAAGCAATCAGTTCATGAAATTAAGCTTATTTAAGTGACCTTCTGTGCACAGTTCAATTGTGTTTTTGTAATCTTTAATTAAATGTACTTACTTTGAAATTGCATGATGCAAATCATTCCTATTGTATGGCAAATCACTTTAAATACAAAATAAAACATATTCATCTGTGTTAGACCTAGCTTTATTTTGGACATTGTTTTAAGAAAAAAGGGACCTATCATTATTAGTTTTAGTTTTTAAATCATTTTTAAATAATAAAAAAAGTTGGGTTTAAAATGGACAAACCCAGTGATTGGGTTGTTTTAACCCAGCAGTTAGATCAACCTGCTGGGTAGTTTTATGTTACTCAACTATTGTTTAGAAATGACTGTATGTCTGGCTTAAAATTAACTCAAAATAAGTTGGAAATGAAAAATCAGACACGTAATTACTAGAGGCAACAATAATAATCAAAAGTTGAACATTTATTAATAAGCAATTTAACACATGTGTATTATTTAAACTTATTACTAAATGTTCATTTCCTCCATTTTGGGTTAATTTTAAGCAAGCAATACAGTAATTTTTAATCAATAATTGAGTTAAGTAAAACTACCCAGCAGGTTGATCAAACATTTAACCCAACCACTGGGTTAAAACAACCCATTTGCTGGGTTTGACCATTTTCAACCCAGCTTGGGTTGTTTTTAACCCAGCATTTTTTAGAGGGTATGAATTCAGGTTCTTGAAAGAAGAAAAAAAATTGAATTCAAATAAGAAATGTCTTGATTTTTAGATGTTTATAGCATTTTGTCTTTAAACTTCTTCATAAATGTTCATTTCCAACCAATTTTGGGTTCATTTTAACCCAGCCATATAGTATTTTTTAAACAATAGTTGAGTTAAGTAAAACTACCCAGCAGGTTGGTCAAACATTTAACCCAATCACTGGGTTCGTCCATTTTCAACTCAACTTGGGTTGATTTTAACCCTGCATTTTTTAGTGTACATATAAAAATTGAGAATATTGAATATCAATTTTTGTTCATATATATTGCCCATCCCTTTCATTTAAGGTTTGAATGAGCTCTGGTATTGTTAGAGTGTCTTAAACTCGACTTTCGTTGTCTTTCTCAGAGGTATGGTTCGCCGGACATAGCCACCAGCACGCGCAGATGGCAGCACCTGTTGGAGCCATGCGGCCAGAGATGGCAGTCGCTCGGGAGCTGCGGCGCATCGGAGACGAGTTCAACCGCCTGTACTGTCATGGGGTGAGTACCATTTAGGTGATAGTGTGACACCATAGGATCAAGCGACGATGATGAAATATTTTCACTCGCTAGAGCAACAGCTGTCCAGGGGAGCCGGTTTGAGTTTGCGTTTGGAAGCCGCCCCCTCTCATATCAGAGTTTCAATCAGGTGTTGCTGAGAGGAGCGCGCATACGAAAGCGGTATCACAAGTCTCTGCAGGTCAGGGCCTTAATGAGGGAAATGTTTACTCCACCGCTGTAAAGGGAGCTTTACTTTAATAACTTCTATTTCTTAATGTTGCATCACTCCAGCACCAGTCAAGGTTCTTCGTAGAGGATCAAGGGTGATGTGGTGTTCACACTTTGTCTTTTTTTGATGTCATTGGGTTTCTGCGGGCCTTAATTTGCCCTTACACAAATTAAAGCCTTAAAAAGGTCTTAAATCAGAGCAGAATGTCGTAAATTCATAGTCATGGCATAAAATGTTGCTGTTTTCAATACAAATATCTAAACTTCTTTGATGCATTTACTGGAAACACTTTATTTTAGGGTTCAATTCTCACTTTAGTTGCTAGTTGTTTATTAGTACTTATAAAGCACATATTAATGCCTTATTCTGCATGACTACATCCCTTAATCCTACCCCATACCTACATTTAAACGCTACAAAAACTACCTTAATAAGCAGTAAATTAGTTAATTGAGGCAAAAGTTGTAGTTAATAGTGAATACATGTTCTCTGTTACCCATTTACTTTGCAAATGTAAAATGAAGTCTTGAAATGAAGTGAGTTTATGCTTAAAACAAGAACAAATATCTGATTTTTCTGAGCCCATTGGCAAATATTTGTTCTTGTTTTAATCATGAACTCAAGATTTCATATCTTATGTCATTTTGCATCTCCAGTAAATGCATCTTGATTTAAGAATCTTTAGACAATTACACTGGAAAACAAGACACAAAGACTGACGAAGAACAGCACTTTTTTTGCAGAAAGTACCATAAAAGATATGTGCATATTCTATCTAGTGGTATTCAAGCTCCTTTTTTTGTAAAATGAATTAAAATGCAGTAGATATCTGTTCGAAGTTGTATTTTCAAACTATTGCTAATACAAATCCTAGATATTTACATTTAGAGAACAGATTGATATATAAGTGCTCTTTACTTGGTCTTAAAAAGCAGTAACCAAAACTAAAACCAAAGCAGTCTCATTAGACATGCAGTGTGATGTCACACTGCTCAGGCCACGCCCACTGCCTCTGATTGACATTCCTGCATTACCATAGTTTCCGCCCTCAGCGAGTTGTACCGCCATTTTCTCCGCACTCGAGGAGCAGTAGCGTCAACAATGTCTTTTAAGCAATCCTGGTGTTCTGTTGTTGGATTAATATAAATATAAATATTGTTGATAATGCAAGGGAGAGAGAGAGTTTATTCGCCCTTTGTTTTTATTCAGCTCTTACAGTGATATTCCAGACACTTCAACCTTTGTGTGATGTACAATAAACTTCATCAGTAAAGTTTTGTCTATCATTCAGACGTGGTCCGCTACAACAGACTTTCAGTGCGTGAGATTGTCCTGTTTTGTTGTTGTCGTTACACAGCTCACACAAAAGTCACCTTCAAATTAAGTAGCTTTCTGTTGGTCAGCGTGGCGATTTTGGATGACCAAATTGAACATGAGTAAAATCTGCATGGGGAACTCTTTCACGCTCACGCAAAACTCTCAAAAGCACAGATTCCTGTTGAAATTCGGCACACGAAAAAATTGCAAACAGTTTCCTTGTTTACTATGCATTGATGAGCAATTAATACATTTGCTGAGGTAATATAGATAAGGCCTTGTTAGATATGACATTAAAGTTTATACAGTGCTGACTCATGTTACGATGTTATAGGTCGTGTTATGCATTCCTTATGCAAATATAGGCGCGCTAGTACAGAATGTCCACCTTTGATTATCTATATGAACATGCAAACACGTTTTCTCTGTTTGGTGACGTTACTGCTTCTGATAAGATTGTGTTTTTGTAGGGGATAAATCTGAGATAATTGATACCTCCGTTGGAGAGTTATTGCCTTTCACCTCTTTGACTCCAATACAGCGTCATACTTCCTGTTTGGGCAGCCGTCCAGTTGGACAAGGTTCTGTCTGGTAGTATTTGTGTTTATTATGTTGAGTCAGACCTTATGCTCTCAACTTGGCTTGTTGAAACTTCTTTGAGGATATTAAGTTGGCATGAGTAGCTTCTCGTAGTCGAGTTTTGATTGAGGCCGTCTCTGTGAGCTCAGTATGCAAAGAGAACCTTATCTACCCCGGCTATCACTGTGTGATTATTGCTGCGTAAAATTACCTTAGTCATTGTTAAGTGAGCGAGAGCTCTTGAAAGATATACCTGTAGGCAAGAGTCCAGACATGCTCATAAACAGCTCAACGCCACATTTATTAGTGGTGTTTGTTAAGGCAACAGTAACTATTTATTGCTCATACTTTGGGTTTCATTTGAACAAAAGTCTAACAATAAGCTTTAGCTGTTTAGAGGTATGCAACAACACCCACTTTTTTATACACTATACCATTCAAATGTTTGGGGTTGGTACTTTTTTTTTTTTTTAAAGGCGTTGTTGATTTGATTTCAATGTTCAAATGCTCAAAGTTCAATGCAAAGGGAGATATTTTCTTTTACAGAAGTTGCTTTTCTTAGGACTACAACAAACGGCTGGTAGGAACTACAACGAGCTTCACTTGAAGTCCAGAGCTATCTCATGTCGTCAGAGAGATAGAGGCCTGTTCTTATAGAATGCAGAATGACTCATTTACTGTAAACAAGTGCACTTGATTCATAAGTGCGGGAGTGATTCATTGTTGCTGGATTTGTCATGTTTGCCTGGCTCTCCAGACACACCCTGTTGCCTTATCAGGTTGTCGAACCCTAGAAGGCCCTTTATCAAAAAAGGAGGTTCTAGGCTTGAAAAAAATTATTTTGCAAACAATTAATTTTGGCTGAAAAAGAACAACCCAAATTGGGTTGAAAATGGATAACCCCAGCGATTTTTGTTGTTTTGACCCAGTGGTTGGGTTAAATGTTAGCCCAACATGCTGGGTAGTTTTATTTAACTCAACTATTGTTTAAAAATGACTGTATGGTCTGGCTTAAAATGAGCCCAAAATAGACTGGAAATTAAAAATCAGACACATAATTACTAAACTCTAAAAAATGCTGGGTTAAAACAACCCAAGTTGGGTTGAAAATGGACAAACTCAGTAGTTGGGTTAAATGTTTTATTTAACCCAACTTTTGTTTAAAAATTACTATCTTGCTTGCTTAAAATGAACTTAAAATATGTTGGGAAAAATTAACATTTATTAATATGTTTAATAAAGGAACATTATTTAATGAATAATAATTCATTAAAACAATAAATATTTATTAAATTGCTTAATAATAAATGTTCACCTTTTGATTATTATTGTTGCCTCTAGTAATTATGTGTCGGATTTTTTAATTTCCAACATATTTTGGGTTCATTTTAAGCCAGACATAGTCATTTTTGAATAAAACTACCCAGCACGTTAGGCAAACATTTAACCCAACCGCTGGGTCAAAACAACCCATTTTCAACCCAGTTTGGGTTGTTTTTAACCCAACATTTTTTTAGAGAGTATGAATTCAGGTTCTTAAAAGAAGAAAAAAATGAATCAATAAGAAATGTCTTGATTTTTAGTTGTTTACAGCACATTTAATGCTTGTTTGTCTTATTTTAAAGCATTTTAAGTCCTCTTGAGGTTGCCTTGGAAGTACAGCAGGTGATGATTTTGGCAATTTTGGATGTTAAAAGAATGTCAAACTCTTGAAGCAAAGTATTAAAGGGTCATTCGCATGTGAGATGCATTTAATGAATCACAACAAGCAGTCCTAACATTACAGGACCATGTGCGTGACAACAGAGTTTCAGAAGACTCAGGAGGAGCAGAATTCATCCCAACCCCCCCTACAACCGCCCACTTCTGTTTAAGACTCACACTAATAGCCCTGGTGGAGTTTCTAATAGGCCGAGGGGTCATCTGAAAAGAGAGAAGAAAAAAGAGGGAGGGTTGCATGGCAGAGCTGTATGTGTCTGGGACAGCTCAGCTTCATTATGTTTACCCTGCGGTTGAGCTCTGGGCTCTAATTATGCAGCGGGTCAGTCTCTTCAGCGCCATAGAGACGCACTCGGGCCTAGCGAGAGCCGCTCACAGTCAGGGTCAGAGAGGAACCGGCCTGCCAGCACTCTAAATGGAGGGGTTGGACACGACGCTTTTGTTTATTTCTCCTCTCATGTGTCTGTGATGTCACTTCAGGAGTTTGTTTTGATGCTCCTGTGTGTTTGTTTGTGTATTTAGAGCGTTTTTGTTTGACCTCTATACAGCGGATTTTGGAATGACTGCAGTATTTCCATATTCTGAAACTTTAGATTCAAGGAAATTGCAGGGTCATTGATTATGATTTCACTTTTTTAACTTTAGTTAGTGTGTAATGTTGCTGTTTGATCATAAACAACATCTACAAAGTTACGACTCGCAAAGTTCAATGCAAAGGGAGATATTTTCTTTTATAGAAATTGCTTTTTAAGGACTACAACGAGCTTCTTTCTGGGTTTGTGACCTCATAAACAATCAAATTTACATAAACCCCGCCCCTGAGAACACACAACAAAGGGGGCGGGGCCATGTCAGGCTGCTTTAGAGAAGAGGAAGAGTTGTTGTAGTCGAGTGTTGTTGTCATGCCGTCATTTTACACCAAACGAGGATCAATTCAACACAAAAGATGAACATGACGGCACATGCTAGTGGATGAGTTGAATCAACTCCACAGCAACTACATCAATTTATCCACTAACCATTCAGAAACGTCTAAAAGTTGTAACTTCTTCCTGAGTCTCTCCATCAGTGTTGACTCCGGTTTGAACAATGTAAGGCTGAACACTTTCCTCATTTTGGCTGCGTGAGATTCTCCAGCTTTGTTGTTGTTGAGCTGTTAAAGCTCCGCCCTCTTCTGGAAAGCGGAGCTCATTTGCATTTAAACAGGAATATGTCTCCCTCGTCTACTTGTGATCAAAATGCATCTTAATACCAAGTGTAAACAGCCCATGGAGTTATATAAGTTGTATTAATTTAATTTTACAGGTCTTGTCAATCACTTTGAAAAGTAATATCACACCTTTTCTATTCAAGAAGTACGATTTGAGGTCTAATACTATCTGTTAGGACTTTATTCAAATCTAGGTATGAGGAATATTAATAATGATGCACGCCACTAATAAAAAATAAATTAAGAAAACGTGAGCAATCAAAGCTCTTTTGGCATTCGTGTTTATTAAATGCAACGGCGCAAGAAACCCGTATGAGCGTTCCTCTCATAATCAGAAACTTCAGCTGGGATTTGTTGGAGAGCCTATAATTGTCCTCGATGTGCAGTGTTATAAAGTCAGTTTCCAGATCGCTCCCTCTCCTCAGCACTTCTCCAGCGTTGGCTCTCGGTTCACCAGCATCGATTGAGGAGTGCTGGTGTGACATGCTAGCACTCTGTTAGTAAGCACCGCTCTAATGCAGAGCAGATGTCTGGCCACAGAGCGCGCTTGTTGTTCCAGCCCTGCTAATGTCTGCATCTCGCCCTGCAAAATCGCACATGACGGACCTTTGTCAGCTCTTTGCATCAATGCTCTTTTGTTGCAGGCCTCTTCCCTGGAGAAATGGAACAGTCTAGTGCATTGTAGCTGATGAAGTTTCTATTGAGTCATGCGGCTACCTCTCAGGAGATGATTGCATGCGTTTATGTCCGAGCATGCTGCAAACTTACTGTCTCCCTGAGGGTTCTTGCTGTTTGAGTGACTACCAGTAAGTCAGAACCTCGAACGTCCCTCATGAAATGAATCATTGTAGAGGTAAAAAAAGCCTGCTCACACCAAGGTCTTAAAGAGTTAGTTCACACAAAAATGAAAGTTATCTCATGATTTACTCACCCTCAAGCCATTCTAGGTGTATATGACTATCTTCTTTCAGATGGGCACAATCAGAGATATATTTAAAAATATTCTGGCTCTTCCGAGCTTTATAAGGGGAGTGAATGTGGGGCGAGATTTTGAAGCCAAAACAAAATGCACCATAAATATAATTCATATGACTCCAGGGGGTTAATAAAGACCTTCTGAAGTGAAGCGATGGGTTTTTGTAAGAAAAATATCCATATTTAAAACTTAACTATAATAACTAGCTTCCAGCAGACGGCCGTACGCATCGATTTGCAATGGAAGAGTAACTCTTGAATCAATGCATGATGTAATGATGAACGCAGAAGCTCAGAGGATAGAGCAAAACAAAACACCAAATTAGAAGTCTAAAACGAGAAGTTTTACAGAGAAATGTCAGGATTTCGATATAAGAGAAGAGGAGCTTGAGTTTGTTACCCAGCCTTATTTGTTTGAACCAAGCAGTATGCATGCGGTCGTCTGTCGGAAGCTAGTTATTTTACTTTATAAAGTTTTAAATATGGATATTTTTCTTCCCAAAACTCATCACTTCTCTTCAGAAGGTCTTTATTAACCCCCTGGATTATATTTATGATGGATGGATGCATTTTTTTTGGGCTTCAAAATCTCGCCCCCATTCACTCCCATTATAAAGCTTGGAAGAGCCAGAATATTTTTTATATTTTATATATCTTTGATTGTGTTCGTTTGAAAGAAGATAGTAATATACACCTAGGATGGCTTGAGGGTGAGTAAATCATGGGATAATTTTTATTTTTGTGTGAACTTAACCCCTTAAATTCGGCATGAACAAAAGTTGAGATAATCTTTTCTATTGTGACGCATATTTGAGTGAAACGACTTCTCAAACAAGAACAAATGTAGGGCGGAGCTTGATTTTGTCTGTGGGGAGTTGATTGTATAGTTGTGGTTTGCTATTGGTTGATCTCATGTGAGTGACAGGTTGCCCCGCCCCTTTTTCCAAGCCAAGCTTTCCAAGCCAATCATAATCCACCTGATTTTAAAGAGCTCGAGCATTTAAAGCAGCAGACGATAAAACTGCAGTGCAACAGAACGCTAATATAGTTATAGTTATTGTTATAGTTATCGTTGTTGGGGGTACTGACATCATATTTAATTAGATGAGGATGAAAAATATTGTGCAAATGTTGTTTTCCAGAGTTTTATTTTTTAATTTACCACCAAAGTACACTTTTTTGGATGCAAATTATATGCAATTTTTAGAAATTCGGATGATGTAAAATCACTTTGAATTATTGTGCCCTGAGGAATCAATCACAATAAGACCAGGAAGATGCATTTTTATATGATTTTTATCATAAAATTTGGTAACATTTTGCAATTAACATTGTTAATTAACATTAACAATAGGGATGCACCAATATGAACATTTTGGCCGATACCGATAACCGATAATTCTTTATATTTTAAAACTGATATATTGGCCGATATATAAAAAGTTTTTATATAATTTTTGAGAGCCTGATTATAAAAACAAAAGCCATGTCCCAAACACACAATTATAATGTTCTCAAAATCATAATTTTATGTAGCTTATATGACAGACTTGCGTTGTAGGTTGCACTGTATTTTCCTTTCTGAAGTGATTTTCAATCATATTTCAAGCAATTCAAAACCATCATGGTGAACAGTGCACATCTGAAGCAAATAATACATTATTTATCGGCTTTAATACATTGGCCAAATTTTCTTATCAAGCCGATAATGACATTAAAAATGAACATATATCAGCCGATACCGATATGGTGGCCGATATATCGTGCATTCTTAATTAACAATGAGAAATACATTTGTTGCAGTGTTTATTAATCTTTGTTAAAGTTAGTTAATAAAAATACATTGTTAGTTCATGTTATCTCAGGTCAATACAGAAAGAAGTTTGATTTTAAAGATATAATAGTAAATGTTGAAATTAACATGAACTAAGATCAAATAAATGCTGTTCATGTTGTTAACAAATGGAACCTTATTGTAAAGTTTTAATTAGATATTATTAAATATTGTCATTGGTGTGATTGATTCTGCATCTGTTTACACTTTTCCCTATTGTTTTTATTGCATATGCTGATTTTCTAAATATATATATCCCATCATACTACTTGACAGTAAAACTGCAGGCTGACATGCAGCTAATTTGTTGTAGTTTCTTTGTTCTCCATGTTTTTCTGTTTCGTGAGTTTGTCACATGCTATTCCTCCACGTAAACTGAAAGCACATGCGTTTGTGTTGTATTACACTCGTTTTTATAGCAGCCCAGCCATCTGTGAGTGTATTAGCAGCTCGCTACAGTCTGTGAGGATTGTTTTGCTGCGCTCTGGCTTTGTCGAGTTGTGGCAGCTCTGTTTTTCTTGCATGTGGTCACTGGGTTTATTGCCACGCCAGACTCCTTTGTCCCTGCGAGATGAGTCAAGGATGCCACTCTTTTACTCTCGTATGGTCTCCCTGTTCGCCCACTACAGATAGCAGACTAGATAAACACCATCTTTTGTGTCATTAAAGCTAACGGTGATGAATTGATCCCAGATGGAGGAGACGAGCGCTGATCTGTGTCGACTCGAACCAGGTTGAAATAGTAAATAAGTCTGTGTTTTTCTGCAGCGGCGCATAAGCTAATTGTGCTTGATTAGAGGGATGCGCCCCTGTCATTTTACTCGATCTTCAGTGTCACGCTGGTTTTGAAGACGCACTCACCACATCACAACCAAGTGCCTTTTTCGTGACCCGCTCATGTTATGCATGCAAAACTGCTCTTTCATAACAACACATGAACGGTTATGTAAACTAGTGATAGAGCAATAAACGTGGTGGTATTTGGCTATTTTAAGATAATCATATCCTCCGATATCTGTGTCCAATTAACCCTTTCACACTTAAGTTTGTAGTGTTCTAGCCATTGGTGTGAGATTTTAGGTGTTATTTTAGAACACATCACTGTGTTGTTTCCATTTTGACACATCAAGCTTGTCACAACAAACAACATACTTTGGGTTAGTTTTAAGTGAGCAATATAATAATGTTTAAACAATAGTTGGGTTAAATAAAACTACCCAGCAGGTTGGGCAAACATTTAACCCAACTGCTGGGTTAAAACAACCCAATTGCTGGGTTTGTCCACATTTAACCTAGCTTGGGTTGTTTTTAACCCAGACAGTGTGCACAGTGTGTATCTGATTTGAATAAAACATATTGTCAAATTATGTTTGAAAGGATCATTATTGCCACTTCCATCAACATTAGTATTTTACAAATACTAACACTAGTACATACACTCTAAAAAATGCTGGATTAAAGAAACCCAAGTTGGGTTGAAAATGGACAAACCCAGCAATTTGAACCAGTGGTTGGGTTAAATGTTTTATTTAACTCAACTATTGTTTAAAAATTACAGTATTGCTTACTTAAAATGAACCAAAAGTATGCTGGAAATTAACATTTATTAATATGTTTCATAAATTAACATGTATTAATATTAATTAATAATAATTAAACAATAATCATTTATTAAATTGTTTATTAATAAATGTCTGATTTTTAACATATTTGGGGTTCATTTTAAGCCAGACATATAGTAATTTTTAAACAATAGTTGAGTTAAATAAAACTACCCAGCAGGTTGGTCAATCATTTAACCCCTGGGTCAGGACAACCCAATTGCTGGGTTTGTCCACATTTAACCCAACTGCTGGGGTTGTCCACTGTTAACCCAATGCTTGGTCAAAACAACCCACTCACTGGGTTTGTCCACATTTAACTCCATTCATTGAGTTTGACCACATTTAACCCAACAGCTGGGTTTGTTCAAATTTAACCCAACCGCTGGGTCAAAACAAGCCTCTCACTGGGTTTGTCCACATTTAACCCAACTGCTGGGTCAAAAAACCCAATTGCTGGGTTATTTCAAGTTTAACCCAACCGCTGGGCTAAAACAACCCAATCACTAGGTTTGTCGAAATTTAACCCAACCGCTGGGTCAAAACAACCTACTCACTGGGTTTTTCCACATTAAACCCAAACACGGGGTCAAAACACCCCAATCACTGGGTTTGTCCAAGTTTAACCCAACCACTGGGCTAAAATAACCCACTCACTGGATTTGTCCACATTTAACCCAACTGCTGAGGTTGTCCACTGTTAACCCAACGCTTGGTCAAAACAACCCACTCACTGGGTTTGTCCACATTTAACTCCATTCATTGAGTTTGACCACATTTAACCCAACCGCTGGGTCAAAACAACCCAGTCACTGGGTTGAATTTTAATGTCTGAAAAATAAACTTTGTTGTTTAAAACTGAACAATTTAGACACGTCTGAGTCTGGTTTTGCACCAGCCGAAGTGTGAATGCTGATTTTAATTTAGCGGTCGATCATGTGACGCACTGAACATTCTAATCACGCTGGTGTGATTTTACGTGTCTAATGCTGCATTCACACCGAACGCATCTGGGCGTCAAATTCGCGTCAGACGCTAGTTGGACGCTTGAACATTTTGAAGTTAAACGCCTTAGACGCGCATCAAATTCGCTCTATTCGTGCATCTAAACAAAGTGTGTTCAGACGAGAATTCGCGTCATGCGAGGGGCTTCCAACTCTTTCTGCACAGATCCTCTGAATAAACACATCATCTCGTCAGTTGGAAAGCAGTAGTGGCAATTTAACTCGGTTATTCCGGCCGGCTTTTGCTAGCTAGCAGGTAGGCTAGTATCAATGTCTAAACCAGATTGTCCAATTTCTTCGCTTAATCTCTTCCAGTCAAGGTCCTTTTTATTCCTGTCCTGATAAAAATATGATGACACATCATAGAGCTCAGGGTGGCCACACACAGCGACTGTTATCTTTGCTCTGGTCTCCACCGCTGAACACGTCATAAACACGTTACTACCAAAACAGAGTCCCTGATTGGTTAACGCGCCGGGAATTTTCGCCTAAGTTAAGATTTTTCAACACGGTGCGTCAGACGCTCAATTCGCGCATCAGACACGTCAGGCGCGTGAACGCTCAATTCGCGCCGCAGGACGTCTAGACGCACGTTTACATTGACTTAACATGTAAATCAGACGCCCCAGACGTGTTCGGTGTGAACGCAGCATAAGGGTTAATAGAAGCATTAAATCACCCTCCAAATTTTAAAATGGAAAGTTGTAACTCTGAATTCTGATTGGTTGATTCAGTAATATGTCATTTTTGAGTGTCAAGTAAGTGCTTTTATTGATACATTTGAAAATGCATCCTTTTCCCCACATTTGGCCTTCCATCCAGTGTTTTCATCCCATTTTAGTTGAGCTTTTTAAAGATATTCTTCCAAGCGGATACAAATGAAACCGGAGGTATTCGAAAATACAAACAGTAAGTGGTGAGATATTTTGCTAATAAAATGACGTGCCAGAAGAACAGCGTTAGAACTTTATGTCTGGTATCTCAGTGAGTTTTAAATATATTTTATGTATGCACAGTAAGATGATTTAAGCGCTTTCCAATGTTTCAGCACTTGGACAGAGAGCTTTTGAAACAAAAAATGTATCCAGATTAATGTAGATGGATTGTAGCTCGGCTTCTTTCAGCTAGTATGCATGTTAATCGCACTACAGCTGTGCGCTTGATATGCACAACTTATATTGTGCAACGACAGCTCTACTCTCTTTATCGACAATGGGCATTAAGAAAACCCTTATCAGAAAGCGTAGTGTTTCAGATTAAAATTCTTTCAGATTTAATATGCGGTACAGCTTCCTCTCTGAAATGCCCCTTCAACTAGCTTCAACTGAACTCAGTGACCTCAGGAGTTGTTTTGTTGTGGAAGTCATTGAATCGCAGTGATACATGGTTTAGCATTGAGTCACGCTCAAGTTGAACGTCATGTGAAAATATGCAGCATTTGAAACGAGCATTTCTCTTTGAAGTACATTGAGTTTGAGCTCCACAGTCACACTGACTCATGATTCTCTTGTATAACCACACACACATAGACACAGAGTGAAATCTCCCTCCATTTCAGTCCACTTCCTCCTCACCTGTTTCCTCTGGCTGAATACACAATCCCTCCTTGGGCACGTTGTGATTTTTGGCAGGGCTTTTACTGAATTAAAAGGTGTTTTTTTTAGTCTTTGCATTTGTTTGTAAAGAAAGTGTTTTATGACAGGGTCTGATTTAAACCACATGCTGCAGGTTGATTGTATTCATAAACACACACCTGCCTTGATCCAGCGGCTTAATGTATGCGTGTGCGATAGTGAATCTCATGAAACCTGTCAAAAACATGTCACGGGTCATATTTCATCACAAAACCAGAAGGAATAATATTATGCATAAATATTAACAGTTATTTATTAATAATAAAGCACTTAACTCCCATTACTGTAAATGTTGTTGTATAAATATAATAAAAATAAATAGGGATGCACTGATGTGTAAATTTTGGCCGATACCGATAACCGATAATTCTTTAAATTTGAAAGCCGATAAACGATATATTGGCCTATAAATCTAAATCATAATTTTTGTATAATTTTTGAAAGCCCAATTACAAAAACAGAAGTCTCACTATTAAAAGCCATGTCACAAACACACAATTATAAAGTTCTCATTATCATATTATGTAGCTTATATTACAGACTTGCACTTACTGTATTTCCCTTTTTGAAATAATTTTCAATCATATTTCAAGCAATTCAAAACCATCATAGTGAACAGTGCACATATTTATCGGCTTTAATATATCGGCCAAAGTTTCTTATCGGGCCAAAAACGACATTAAAAATGAACAATAATATCGGCCGATACCGATATTGATCTCTATTGTGCATCTCTAAAAATAAATATATAAAATATTTAAAGTAATATTAGGGATGTACAATATATCGGCCACCATATCGGTATTGGTTGATATGTGTTCATATTTTAATATCATTATCGGCCCGATAAGAAAATTTGGCCGATATAAAGAATTATCGCTTCTCGGTATCGGACATGACTTTTAATGGTGAGACTTTTGTTTTTGTAATCAGGCTCTCAAAAAGTTATATAAAAATGTTGATTTTAATTTATGGGCCAATATATCGGTTATCAGCTTTCAAATATAAAGAATTATCGGTTATCGGTATCAGCCAATCGGTGCATCCCTTAATAATATTAAGATATTAATAAAATTTGTTAGTTTATATTAATATTAAATGCATTATATATATGATTTATATAATTGAATATGTTAATGTATACATTTTTTTTAAATTTGTATTTAAATCACTCTGTGAATTCTTTCTTATTGTACATATTATTGTATTTAGAACACAATTTATTTTAAATTTTTTCAATATTATATAAATAATTTAAGTTTAATAATTATAATACAAATAATATAATACAGTATTTATACAAATAATTTACTTATTTGGAATGTTTTTCTTTGGGATTATGGGGTGAAATATGACGGACATTCTCCCAGCCTGTTGATTGTTGCCATCTCAGAGTATGGGTCTGTAGATTCTTATCCTGGAGGTGAGGGGGACGCCCAGGCCTGCTGTTTTTCATCCTTTTTTCATTCTCTACAGGAAAGGCTTTTTTCTCGTCTTTTTTTCTGGCTTGTAGAGTGTGTTTCCTCACGAGTTCCTGCCAGTCTCCTGGGGGAAATGCCCCTGCTGCTTATCGCAGTCATTCAGCACGCTGGCTGAACGCAAGCGCAGAGCTGCAGGCCAAAAAGAGGCCACCTGGTTCAGGTCGACCGCTGCCAAATCTCACAGACACGGAGCTCACCGGATAACCTGGCAGCTGCTAGTTCCTGTATTGCATTTGTTGTAGATCTCACCACTGTAAAGATACTGTAAATCCCTCAAAGCATCAAGGTCTCAACATGGTATTTTATGTGTCAACATGGTGCACAGTGTCACGGTATAAGCTGAAGGACTTACCTGGGCGGCTCTTAACTGTAAAGATTAGCAGATATGAGTCAGAACGATTTCAACATGTGTGTACGTGCACTAATATGCATGTGTCTGTAACTATACGTTGGGCACGGGTCAGTTAGTCAGGTAAACGGTGAGCATTTAGATCTAAATTCAACCCCTTTAGCATTTACCAAATGTGTTGAATTTACAGGATAGATGCACCATTAAGAGTTAGTATACTGTGCTTCCAGCATGCTAAAACCTAAATTTAGAGTTGCATCTGTAAATCTGTGCCATTTAAGCAACATCAAAGCACCAACAAATGCAATAGAGTGCTACAGTTTCCAACCCAGTTTGCTTCACCCTGGTTTTCTCGACAAAAACCCAATAGGATTTTTCCATTGGCTTTTGGATTGTTGCAGAAAATAAGCTCTTTGATTTTTACACGTGTTGCTCTTTACAATTGAGCAACTTTTATTAATTTTTAAGGATTAGTTCATGTTAGAATTAAAATTTCCTGATAGTTTACTCAGCCCCATGTCATCCAAGATGCTCATGTCTTTCTTTCTTCAGTTGAAAAGAAATGAAGGTTTCTGAGGAAAACATTCCAGGATTTTTCTCCATATAGTGGACTTCACTGGGGTTCAACGGGTTGAAGGTCCAAATGTCAGTTTCAGTGCAGCTTCAAAGAGCTCTACATGATCCCAGACGAGGAATAAGAGTCTTATCTAGAGAAACCATCTGCCATTTTTTGCACCGCAGTGCAAGAACAAGCATTTGTGGTTAAAAAGTATAGAATTTTTTTTATTATTTTTTATTATTTTTTTTCTAGAAAATGTCCGATGGTTTCTCTAGATAAGACTCTTATTCCTCGTCTGGGATCATGTAGAGCTCTTTGAAGCTGCACTGAAACTGACATTTTGACCTTCTGGAATGTTTTCCTCAAAAGCCTTCATTTCTTTTCCACTGAAGAAAGAAAGACATGAACATTTTGGATGACATGGGGGATGAGTAAATTATAAGATAATAGATTTGCAATTTGTCTCTTTGTGAAAACATGTATTACACCTCTGATTCTCACTTAAATGCCTTGTTTCTCTTTCATCCTAACAGGCTGGTCCAGGCGGGAACAACGCGGCCCAGCTGCACGCTCCCAACGAACATCCCATCGTCGTGTGGGTGAATGACGTGATTGCACGTCTAGTACAGTTTTTCCTGCGAAGAAGATGATTGACACATTGAATGCCCAGCAGACGTGTAGCAAACATGTAGCATCCTCCTCTCTTGACTGTATATTTGTACATAAATAAGGGAAAACAGCAGTGCTGCTCATCCGCAACCTCTCCGGGTTTCGGCGTACAGTTTTGGACCTGTCGGGATGTGTGCAGATCTGGACGGATATATTGATTGGGAACCCTCGGCCATCCATAGACTGACTCACAGCAGAGTTTCCTGCGTTCACATGGAAAGCTGAGCCATTAGATGCTGTGTTGACGTGAAAATTGTGGAGGTTTTCGTTGCACCGTATGATCCCCATGCGGAGTGTGGAAACCGTGCCTTCTTCATTGCCTGTTTGCCCTTGACATGCCTCTCCTTTCTTGTCTTCACCTATCTGTCTTTTTTCTTCATGGCTTTTATATTTATTTTCCACTGTATTTAATTTGTACATCTTGTGTATAATTTCATGAACGTGGACGTTAGTCGGTCAAGCGATGACATTATTGGTTCTGCCTGTCCCTCGCGTGTTTTTATTGGCTCCAAGTTTGCACTTGCGTTTGGTTTGTGTAGTCTATACAGATTGGATGAAATATAACAATCCCATGACAGAAAATGAAGTTGATTTGAGACCAAAAACATCAACAATATACAGAGATTTTACCTGTTCTTTCAAAAACTGTTTGCATGGTGAATGAACTTTCACCAGTCTTTCATTGGCTTCTGAGTTGGAAATACAAGCCAAATAATGAAAGGCCTTTTCACATGACTCATGTCAACATCTCACAAAAAACTGAACTCTTAAAAAGCTTGAACGCAGGTCAAGCATTGTAACTTTGGGGACATTATAAAATGTAAAACTAGTACAAAGCACTAGTATAAGTTGTAATTTGGCTGCCAAGTAAAAATGACAAAGAAAAATAATGAATATTTTCCAAGAGATCGCAACCTTAAAGTGCGGCTACATTTACCGTTGCTCTACAAAATTACGCAGGCAAAATCCAGTCATTTCAATACATGTTCGGGAGTTTCGTGTGATAGCGGAAAACCTGTGCAGATTTCATTCATGTTCAAGTTAGTCATGCAAATTCTCTGCTTCGACTGACAGAAAGCTGCTTGGTCTGAAAGTGACTTCTCTGTAAGCAACACTATTAACAATAGACAATAAACCTTTTTTGCCTGCAAAATTTTGCTAATGTAACCGCACCTATAGAGTTATACCTGTTGATATGTCCTTACAGAGCTCAGCACATGACATGTAGGAAAAAAAATCCCTCGATATTCTAAATTGTGCACACAATTTACAATTTTGTTTCTTCGATTTGCAAAATTGTGCACATGATTTAGTATTTCATTCCCACGATTGGCTAAATTGTGCGTGCAATTTACTATTTCATTCCTACAATTTGCTAAATTGTGTGCACGATTTACTATTTCATTCCCACGATTTGCTAAATTCTGTGCACGATTTACTATTTAATTCCCGCGATTTGCTAAATTCTGTGCACCATTTTCTATTTAATTCCCGCGATTTGCTAAATTCTGTGCACCATTTTCTATTTAATTCCCGCGATTTGCTAAATTCTGTGCACCATTTTCTATTTAATTCCCGCGATTTGCTAAATTCTGTGCACGATTTACTAATTAATTCCCGCGATTTGCTAAATTCTGTGCACGATTTACTATTTCATTCCCACGATTTGCTAAATTCTGTGCACAATTTACTATTTCATTCCCACGATTTGCTAAATTCTGTGCACGATTTACTATTTAATTCCCGCGATTTGCTAAATTGTGTGCACGATTTTCTATTTAATTCCCGCGATTTGCTAAATTGTGTGCACGATTTACTTCCTGCGATTTGCTAAATTGTGTGCACGATTTTCTAGTTAATTCCCGCGATTTGCTAAATTCTGTGCACGATTTACTATTTCATTCCCACGATTTGCTAAATTCTGTGCACGATTTAATATTTAATTCCCGCGATTTGCTAAATTCTGTGCACGATTTTCTATTTAATTCCCGCGATTTGCTAAATTCTGTGCACGATTTACTATTTAATTCCCGCGATTTGCTAAATTCTGTGCACGATTTACTATTTCATTCCCACGATTTGCTAAATTCTGTGCACGATTTACTATTTCATTCCCGCGATTTGCTAAATTCTGTGCACGATTTACTATTTAATTCCCGCGATTTGCTAAATTCTGTGCACGATTTACTATTTAATTCCCGCGATTTGCTAAATTCTGTGCACGATTTACTATTTAATTCCCGCGATTTGCTAAATTCTGTGCACGATTTAATATTTAATTCCCGCGATTTGCTAAATTGTGTGCACGATTTTCTATTTAATTCCCGCGATTTGCTAAATTGTGTGCACGATTTACTTCCTGCGATTTGCTAAATTGTGTGCACGATTTTCTAGTTAATTCCCGCGATTTGCTAAATTCTGTGCACGATTTACTATTTCATTCCCACGATTTGCTAAATTCTGTGCACGATTTACTATTTCATTCCCACGATTTGCTAAATTCTGTGCACGATTTACTATTTAATTCCCGCGATTTGCTAAATTCTGTGCACCATTTTCTATTTAATTCCCGCGATTTGCTAAATTCTGTGCACGATTTACTAATTAATTCCCGCGATTTGCTAAATTCTGTGCACGATTTACTATTTCATTCCCACGATTTGCTAAATTCTGTGCACAATTTACTATTTCATTCCCACGATTTGCTAAATTCTGTGCACGATTTACTATTTAATTCCCGCGATTTGCTAAATTGTGTGCACGATTTTCTATTTAATTCCCGCGATTTGCTAAATTGTGTGCACGATTTACTTCCTGCGATTTGCTAAATTGTGTGCACGATTTTCTAGTTAATTCCCGCGATTTGCTAAATTCTGTGCACGATTTACTATTTCATTCCCACGATTTGCTAAATTCTGTGCACGATTTAATATTTAATTCCCGCGATTTGCTAAATTCTGTGCACGATTTTCTATTTAATTCCCGCGATTTGCTAAATTCTGTGCACGATTTACTATTTAATTCCCGCGATTTGCTAAATTCTGTGCACGATTTACTATTTCATTCCCACGATTTGCTAAATTCTGTGCACGATTTACTATTTAATTCCCGCGATTTGCTAAATTCTGTGCACGATTTACTATTTAATTCCCGCGATTTGCTAAATTCTGTGCACGATTTACTATTTAATTCCCGCGATTTGCTAAATTCTGTGCACGATTTAATATTTAATTCCCGCGATTTGCTAAATTGTGTGCACGATTTTCTATTTAATTCCCGCGATTTGCTAAATTGTGTGCACGATTTACTTCCTGCGATTTGCTAAATTGTGTGCACGATTTTCTAGTTAATTCCCGCGATTTGCTAAATTCTGTGCACGATTTACTATTTCATTCCCACGATTTGCTAAATTCTGTGCACGATTTAATATTTAATTCCCGCGATTTGCTAAATTCTGTGCACGATTTACTTCCTGCGATTTGCTAAATTGTGTGCACGATTTACTTTTTTTTTCTTGCATGTCATGTGTGGGGCTCCATAGTCCTTACCAATAATGAAACATTCAAATTTCAAATAATTTCCGCTCTCATCATCTCGTGTCATATACAACACAACATACTGAGCAGTGAATATTCGTTTTACTTGTCATTTTCCGATTATAGGCTCAAATGCACGTCAAACCTCTTGTTTACTTTCACTTTATTCCTCTTCGCCAGTGCTTTGTCTGCAATGCTTTTCATGCAAAGTTAAGTGTGGCATTGTTTAGAGTCATGTGAAAAGGTCTTACGAACACCTTCAGGTACTAGAACAGTATATGAATTATTTTTTGTAAGTGAATACCAGTAAAAATTAATCACATTGGACAGGCACAGGTAGTGAGTATGTGTAACTAATATGGACGTCTTTGTTATTTTAACATCATAAATATTCAACATTTGGTATTTCGGTTTGTTTGATCCTTGTTTGATCTTTATTAGAGATGGGAAATGAGAGCATAAGTGAAATTTTAATGATTCCATTAATGTTCCAACAGATTGTGCTTATGCCTAGTTTTGTGAATCTAGTTTAGGTCAAGGGGTTTTATGTGGATTTTATCATTTAGTTAGTTGCTGTTGGAAACAGCTTTATCCCAAAGTGATCATACATGTGAAAAAACCTGCAATAAAGTGCCTTGCTCAATAGAGCAGGTTTTTTTTTTTTTTTTATTACACCAAACTTGGGAATGAATTTGCAACCCTTATAGTTAACTGCCCTTGTCCACTAGTAGTGCACACTGTTCAACACCAGCCTTACCCCCCTTCTAACAAACTGGCTTGACTAATTGACCTTTAACCAGCCTCAGGGACTAAGGGAAATACGCCTGTGTAGATTTCTTGAACAAACCAGTCTTCCATCTTTACTTCGGTGTATTGGTTCTCTTCCTGGCTTTGCTTTTATCACCATTGTCCCAGTATTCCAGTAAACAATGCACAAGGCTCAGGACGAGTCGTCAAGTATGTTGGTTTAATACTGTGTTTTATAATTGCAAAGAATTGAGTAAATATGAACTGATGTGTTGACTACCTACCTTGAATGGTATTGCTGAAAGTTTAAGAAGTAAATATATAAGATCCGTCGGTTAGAGATTCCACGTGTGGAAGACGCATGGCCCTGTGTTATCATATGCATTTGTTTGTATGTCGGTTTTATAGATTCTCTTTGCCAAAATGACAATTGTCTACCGTTCCAGGTTTACCACTCAAACCAAAGACCTCGTTTTTCAATGCTACTGGCATTGTGCGTTGTGTCATGCTCCATGTTTTCGTTCTCTGCCTTTGCTGAAGGACTCTAGCAGCTTACCCTTTGATTCCAGAACAAACCTTTTTTTCTGAGGGAAATCCATGAATTTCAGGCCAACCTGTGTATTTCCCACTGGACCTCTGACTGAGTCTTTTCAGTCCTGTTGCACTGAACACCCGCATCACCCGATCTGACGCCACCCAGGACCCAGTACATTTGTAGCACAATGACAATTTTTGTTTTTGTTTGTTTTGTCTGTTAAATGCATCTTTTTGTATTTTGCACTGAACTTTCTATGTGCTAATTTGTGCAATACTGCTGTAAATAAAAGCCGCTTTTTTCAACTTTCTAAATACAGACTCAGTCTTTTTTAAAGGGATGATTGATTATGATTTTCAACTTTATTTAGTGTGTGATGTTGCTGTCTGATCATAAACAACATCTGCAAAGTTACGCGCTCAAAAGTTCAATGCAAAGGGAGATATTTTCTTTTACAGAAATCACTTTTTAAGGACTACAACAAACGGCTGGTAGCGACTACAACGAGCTTCTTCACGGGTTGGTGACATAACTTACCCTACAATTTACATAAAACCATTTACATAAATTTTGGCTGCGTGAGATTCTCCAGCTTTGTTGTTGTTGAGCTGTTAAAGCTCCGCCCTCTTCTGGAAAGGGGGCGGGAGCAGCAGCTCATTTGCATTTAAAGGGACACACACAAAAACGGCGTGTTTTTGCTCACACCCAAATAGGGGCAAATTTGACAAGCTATAATAAATGATCTGTGGGGGATTTTGAGCTGAAACTTCACACACATTCTGGGGATCTTATATTACATTTTGTGAAAGCGGCATTAAAGGTCCCCTTTAATAAGCATCAATTTTATTTTAAAGTATTTTATTGATGCCCTGCAAGAAATATAGATGGATCAACATTAAACGTAAATCACAGGGAGAGAAAATAAGGTCATTTTAGAACAAACTAAAATGAATCCATTATAAACATGCAAGAAACTGAAATTTTCCATACACTTCTTGCAGAGCAAAATAAGTAGATAAATACACTTTAAATGAAATGGAAAATTAAGTCAGTAATGCTATGATAAATGAATCTGTATGTACATGAATAAACAGATCTAGAATACTGTAAAGAAAAAACATATAACTTTAGTATTAAAACACAGACAATATAAGGTGATTCCTTATTTAAAACAAAAACTGCATTTTTCATTATATATAGACAACATTTGAGTTTTTTCATTTTAAAATACGCGCATGCTTCTAACTGTTACTGTACACTGTAAAAATGTTTTGCCAAAGAAATTTGTCATGAATTGTCAAATCGATTGTAATTTTCAAATATTCATCAATTAAACCTGACATCATTCAATGAGTTACATCATTGAAAGTCATTTACAGGTCAGATTAGGTATGAAAAATGCATGAAAAACTCTTGGTCAAAGTTGCGACACATTTTACAAAGCCTTTATTTGTTTGTGTGAGATCTGGAAACTCTCTCTTCCTCCAAATGAGTAGCCTATCAATGCTCTTCAGCAGGACATGGAAAGTACGGTACCTTCCACAACTTGGCACAAACTCTGACATAATTCCATAGTTTCAGCCAATCACCTCTAAGGTTGTGGTCACATGACTGCATGCGCCCTAAGGAGGAAGGATTTATTTAGTGTTTAACAGTTGCATCTAACTTACCATGATGACTCAGTTAGCCATGCTGTGGCATGATCTAAAGTCTGGGGGAATAAAACGGCTCATTAATGTCATAATATGATATATTTTGTCATATATTCATTTTGCATTTGTTACTTCCAACCAATCAAAATGTGCAAGTTCAAAACATATTGCAGCACAGATTGATTGATAAAAAGCTGCGCTTTATTGATCTTTGATTTGAGGGAAAATTCCTATGCAAATGAGATTAAAAAATGACACAGCTTATCATCAGATGTACATTATAATGTCAACATTTAACTTGACAGCCCTAAAACAAATAATAATCAGCAATATAATTATAATATGGGCCATTCCACCGAATGGGTGAAATTTGCTTGTTAAAACTATTCAAAATTAAACTTTATTTTTTATATTTTTTCAACACTGAATCCAATATTATACATATTTAACTATTCAAAATGTGTACTGGTCAATCTCAGGCAAATTTATTTAATTTTTTACAAGGTTTCTAAGCAGAAGATGAATGCATGTTTTCTCAGTCCTGTTACCAAAACTCATGTGCCATAAAAAAAGCATGTTTAAAAGCATGTTAATTAATTCCTTTGTATTCACCTATTTTATATAATATATTATGGATTTCTCATGAAATTTATTTTTGTTTAGCATAGATGGTATATGGAGTCACACAACAATGCAAAAATAATACGATTTCTGAAAGATTTTAATGATTATATTTCATGATAAAGTTTAGGTTTAGATAGCGGGGACATTTTTAGTGTTCTGAGTATAATGTTTTAATTGATATATTTTAAATTTGCAGTTAAAGTAATGTTCAGGACATTTTGCTTAATAATAAAATGTATTTTAGAGTTAATTTTCATGCATATTTATACATACAATGTCCTGGGGACAGAAATGGCACCCATTCGGTGGAATGGCTCAATAATATACAAAATAATAATTATTATTATTACATTACATTATTATTACATTTCTCCAATTTTCGCACAAAATTGAAAATTTGCTGCTAATTTACTCACCCTCAGGACATCCAAGATGTAGGCGACTTTTTTTTTTTTTTTCCTCAGTAAAGAAGATTTTTTTTAACTAAAACCATGATATTAATGGCTACGTACTTTGGGAGTCAAAAAACATATACAGGCAAAACAAAATTAATACCAGTTACGATACAATGAGGTCTTCTGAAGTGAAACGATCGGTCTGTGCAAGGAACTGAACATTATTTACAACATTATTACCTGCAAATTAATCCACAGCCTCTGTAAACGGTCCTGAGCGCGTTCACGACAGTCTGGAGCGCGAGCTTCCTGACGCATTTGCGCGGGAGAAAACTCACACGTGAGCTGCTGTGTTTGTTTACAGAGATATTATCTCACATTCAGCACTAGAGTAGTTTAGCCTGCTAGTGTTTTATTTCCACGTTACAGACGAAAAATATTAACAAACACATCTCTTTCTCGCGCACATATGTCATAACGCGACAGGAAGCTCGCGCTCGCTCGTGAACGCGCTCGATGACCATTGGCCAAGGCTGTGGATTACAGGTAATGTTGTAAATAATGTCAAAGACTATAGAATAACACAGGACGTGTCACTCGTATTGTTTTGAATGGGAGAAAGTGTAACGCGCAATATGGCGGAATACGTCCCGCCTTCTAAATAAGAGCCAATCGCCGACTGGTAAAGTCATCGAGTCACTTCAGCGGCCGTTAGAATCACCGGTTTCTATAGAAACAGTCAGACGCGCGCCTCAGAAGAGACACGTATTTAGGTCTGCGCATGCGCATTAGCTCGATCCAGCCTGAAAAATAGTTTTTTTTGTCATGATTCGAGCGTTTAGAAACTAAATTTATGAGCCGGTTGTTGTTAGATTTCATTGGTGATTTCAAATATGAAATGTAATCGTAAGGTTGGCGAACAGTTTTGGAGAATTTGATGTTTCCCCATTCAAAGAGATTGCATGATGCCCATTGCCCAGGATGCCCAAGAGGCGTTTCAAAGATGGCCGCAGAGTGAAATGACTTGTCTTAAAGGGACTTTGATAATGTTCAGTTTCTTGCACAGATTGATCGTTTCACTTCATAAGACCTCAATGTATGGTCAGGAGCCATGGGTAGTCATTTTGTTTTGCCTTTAGGGGAGAGTGGGGTAAGATGAGCCAGTGGGTAAGTTGACCCACCCCCTGTAATTTGACAACCGTACTATTTTATTGTCACGTGACCATATATTTTAAAACCACCCATCATTTCTGCCAGTCTGTGAAAAGGAGAAGCACATGGGAGGAGTGGAAGTCGCTTATTTACTGTAAAAAGTAAAATTTTAACATAACAGATGTAAGCAAATTTGTCCAGGTCTAAAACTATTTATGATGCATATTGGTGATTTAGCAACGTATAAAACCATGCAAGTCATTTAGCTAAATATTATCCTGAATTTGTAAGCTAGCTAGCTTTTCCTAAAATGGCAGCTATGGGGCAAAGTGAGCCAAATGTTGTGGGGTAAATTGAGCCAGTGTTTTAACTAACCCCACCACAAGGCACTGAATTTAAGTTAAATCTGAAGTATAAACTGGTGTAATTTCAATGTAATATTACGCATCTGGTTTAGTTTATCTTAATTTTCGAGTTTATTTGATAGGAACACTGTACAAGCACACCAAATCCTTCTCTGATACGTACCAGAGGATGTTTAATCATATAAATCTTTCCACCTGTAGTCTCTAATGGCCTAACATGGTCGACATTGCAGAAAAACTACCATGTCAAGAAGCTTTTAACTAAAATGTTCATTAGTTTCAGTGACATTTACTCATTCTTATTTAGTTTTTATTTAATTTTCCTCAACAAACGCTCTGTTTAGGAAGGTTACATCTTTGGCGTTCAACATATTGTTTCAGAAATGCAAACAATTAAACATACTGAAATTTCAACTTCATTTTGTTGGTTTTATGTTAAGTTAGCTTTAAAAAAATGTATAAAATTTAGTACATAAAAAATGTACTAAATAGGTGTTTTCCCAACTCAAAACATTGAATGAATGTTTTTTTTTTTTTAAATTATTATTAATTTTTTTGTTAATGCTTTCGGCATGAGGAAGTACTTACTGTAGCAGGGTTTGAGAACAAATTCTTAAACTCACATTACGTCCCACACTTCATTTCATTTGAATGTCAGAGAACTCATCTGCATTGTTAGCGGCCGTCTGATCTGTCAAATGTGATGTAACTCAATACAAACAAATGCAAATTCTGTTTGCTTTGACATGTATCCCTGTTTTAAACTCAATTCATCACCATTACACGGTTCTCAAACAAGCCGCTGTTCATTGCTGGTTTCCCTTCAATGTGAAACCACGTCTTTCAGGAAATTTACAGACTTTACTGGAAGGGCGCACACACTCACAGGTGTTGTGTGTTATTGGTATTTGACTGTACGCAGCTAAACCTTGTGCAAAACAGGGGCTGTACATTCAGGATATTGTGGTTTAGACCCCAGACAAATGTCTTCCTCTATTGACTCCATTCACACTGAGAATTTCCATCGTGCGATCACCTCAGCATGTTTATCAGCTCACCTGGGAGAAATCTTTGTCTTCGGTACATTGTGTTTAGTGTCTACAATATAGCCTGATCTGATGGAGACCACGGCACGAAACAACCACAAGATTATTTAAAGAAAATGTAGTATTTAATATAAATAAATATAGAATTTATTCAGCAAATGCTCGAACAGCAGCATTTTATTTAGGACGACTTCATTAATATCATGGTACAACAACTTTTGATGACAATGACAGCTACACAACTATCACTTTGTTTCTTCAAAATGTTTATAAAGAGATTGTAAAACTAAACCATATTAGCGGTACAAATTTTCTGAAAAGAACAGATTTAATTTAGGCTTTTATTCACATATAAACTGTCACAATTCTGAGGAAAAATTCAGAATTACATTTTTATTAATAACAATTCTGCCTTTTTTCCCCCATGATTTACTCACCCTCAAGCCATCCTATAGGTGTACATGGCTTTCTTCTTTCAGATAAATACAATCAGAGTTAAATTAAACATTTATTGCTCCTAAGCTTTATAATGGCAGTGCACAGAAACCACCTGTTTGAAACTCAAGAAAGTGCATCCATCCATCATAAATGTACTCCACTCCAAAGGCCTTCTGAAGCGACGTGATGCGTTTGTGTATCCATATTTAACAAGTTATAAAGTCAAATATCTAGCTTCTGCAAGACCGCCTTCCATATTCAACTTATGAAAAAAACGGAACTGGCGTTGCGTCAGTTACGCTTGTTTCGTAAATTGAATACGGAAGACGTAAGATGTAGAGTAAGCGTTTTGAACTGCAAGGCATTAAACTTTCTTCATAATTTAAATAGATTAACTACTAGATTATCTACTAATTTATATAATTATTAAATTATTTTGAGTAAATGTGAACCTATAAAGTACTTGAAAATGATTTTTGCTGTTGATGTTACACAGCATTGCTTTGCAAGAAACTTAATTAAAGGTGCCCTAGAATTAAAAATTGAATTTACCTTGGCATAGTTGAATAACAAGAGTTCAGTACATGGAAATGACATACAGTGAGTCTCAAACTCCATTGTTTCCTCCTCCTTATATAAATCTCATTTGTTTAAAAGACCTCAGAAGAACAGGTGAATCTCAACATAACACGACTGTTACGTAACAGTCGGGATCATTAATATGTACGCCCCCAATATTTGCATATGCCAGCCCATGTTCAAGGCATTACACAAGGGCAGTCAGTATTAACGTCTGGATCTGTGCACAGCTGAATCATCAGACTAGGTAAGCAAGCAAAAACAACAGCGAAAAATGGCAGACGGAGCAATAATAACTGACATGATCCATGATAACATGATATTTTTAGTGATATTTGTAAATTGTCTTTCTAAATGTTTTATTAGCATGTTGCTAATGTACTGTTAAATGTGGTTAAAGTTACCATCGTTTATTACTGTATTCACGGAGACAAGAGCCGTCGCAATTTTCATTTTTAAACACTTGCAGTCTGTATAATTCATAAACACAACTTCATTCTTTATAAATCTCTCCAACAGTGAGTAATGTTAGCTTTAGCCATGGAGCACTATCAAGCTCATTCAGAATCAAATGTAAACATCAAAATAAATACCATACTTATGCGATTTGACATGCTGCATGACGAACACTTTGTAAAGATCCATTTTGAGGGTTATATTAGCTGTGTGAACTTTGTTTATGCACTGTTTTATAGTCGCGAGCTCCGTGGGCGGGGAGCGTGAGCATTTAAAGGGGCCGCAGCATGAATCAGTGCATAGTTAATGATGCCTCAAAATAGGCAGTTAAAAAAATGAATAAAAAAAAAAAATCTATGGGGTATTTTGAGCTGAAACTTCACAGACACATTTAGGGGACACCTTAGACTTATATTACATCTTTTAAAAAGACATTCTACGGCACCTTTAACACAAATGAAAATCTTTTTAATGAAAAAAGCTTTCTGTCCCTCCATTGATAGCTATGCAACTACCATTTTCAAGCCCCAGAAAGATAGCAATTAAAGTAAACCATGTGACTTTAGTGGATTAACCTTAATTCCATGAAGGGACGCGAGTGCTTTGTTAGTGCAAAAAAACATAATTTATCACTTTATTTACAAAACATTAAAGCTGCAGTCCGTAACTTATTTTGTTTTTTTGGTTAAAAATGATCCAAAATCAATTACATGACCAGTCTCCTTACCTTAGCCCGATTTACAATGGTAAGCTTATAATAATGTTTTATAATAAAATCGGTACTGGTGGGTTTCCGCGGGAAATTCGAGCATGCAACTGTTCGTCTTTGCGTCATTATATCACGTCTGTAAACAGAAAGAAGGAGTCCCAGCTAGTAGACTATATGGCTACAGATTATTTATAGCCTTTTCTCACAGCAGCTGAGATAATTAAACTTATCATTTTGATGGCAGATTGTAATGCAGAAAGGTCCAAATGACAATCATCAGTGACAACTACAGATTCAGCCATAGTCAAAAGCAAAAGACGTTGGGCTGTGGAGTGGCTACAGAAATTGAAATCTACATACACACTAAATACATAGTCACACAATGTTGATGTTGTTAACATTAACAATTTGAGAACAAATTCTAACAATAATAATTTACACGGTTTGACAGCTTTAAAGTAATCATGTGACTCACCTGAGGATTAGTTCACTTCAGAATGAAAATTTCCTGATCATTTACTCTCCCCCATGTCATCTAATATGTTTCTCTTTCTTTCTTCATTGGAAAAGAAATTAAGGATTTTTTTTAATTAACCCTCCGGAGCCGTGTGGAGTATGTTTATTATGGATGTATGTGGATGGAAGCACTTTCAGCTCATACTCATGGGTCCCGTTCACTGCCATTAAAAAGCTCAGATGCGTCAGGATATTTATTAATATTTCTTCGATTATGTTCATCAGAAAGAAGAAAGACATATGAAGAGTTTGGTTCCAAAACGCGATAAACGCCATTTTCAAAAAATGTAGTTTCCGCCAAAATCAGTATTGTATCTGGACAGTATTGAAAAGTCGTTTATTAATTAATTTATTTTATTTTATTAATTCATTTAAATTTTTATCTGTCTTGTTATTCTGTCATGTTTTCTCCCTTTCTTCCCAAAACACGACTGCTTTTTCTGCAGAACGCGATATATCCACTCAACCAATCACAGCGCTCCATTCCACGCACTGTAAACATTAAAGGCTTTTTTAAAAGCTGTTTTTAATACCAATGTACTCGGCAAATGTGTTTATTTAACCGTGCGGTGATGCCAGATACTCTTTAATCGGTAATGACAAATAATTCATAAAATTAACAAGATGACCATTTTGGAAGCGACGGCTGAATGTATTTTTAGTAAAATATTGGAAAATTTTAGTCTCTGTCATATATGTGAATCAACTTACTTTGTGCATTTTCAATTTGAAAAATAACTTTATATTGATGGATTAATTGCAATTTGAAAAAAAAATGTATTGCATTTTGGGGAAAAAATAATACGTTTTTATAATAAACTTTTTAAAATCAAAATGTAGATTTGAATTTTTAATGTTTTTATATCCAAAAGATGCTATGTGAAAGTTTGAAACAGAAAATAGTGATTTTCATCTTGCCGCTTTCTTGGTAAAGAAAATGCCTTTTTACTCAAAATAATTAAAATGGAGTTATTGCGTTTTGGATCCAAACTCTTCAGATACACCTAGGATGGCTTGAGGGTGAGTAAATCTAGTGCTAATTTTCATTTGAAAGTGAACTAATCCTTTAACCTCAATGTTATGAAGTGAAAACAACATAATTTACCATTTTATTTACAAAACATTAATCTCCAGCGTCTGCTTTCACGTCAACATATTCAGTGATATACCACCAAAATATGTCTTTTCTTCTCTATTGTGATGTATATCCGAGTCAACGGCTTCTCAAACAAGAACAAATGTAGGGCGGGGCTTGATTTTGTATGTGAGGAATTGATTGGATGGTTGTGGTTTGCTATTGGTGGATCTCATGTGAGTGACAGGTTGCTCCGCCCTCGTCATCAGAGAAGAGATGCTGCAAGAGGGAGGGGAAGATATTCTGATTCAAGATCGCAAAAATGAATTGGTAACACTTTATTTTAGCGTCTTGCTTATTAGCATGCATATTGGCTATTTATTAGTACTTATAAAGCTCATATTAATAACTTATTCTGCATTTTTAATCATACCCTGAACTTAATAACTACTTTACTAATTATTAAAAAGCAGTAAATTGGGAGTTTATTGAGAGTTAAGTCATAGTTAATAGTTTATATGTGTTCCCTATACTAAAGTGTTGCCAATAAATAAATAAAAAATATATAAATAATTTAGAATAAATACTTCAATATTCCATAAAAAATAAGAATTTTCTTTCTTTTTTTTTCATTGTTTAATTTTGATTTAATGTCGACAGCTTCAGCAAACCACATTATGTGTTTCCTCAAGTTTTTGAACCATTTCAGAAGTCAAATTTCTCAAACACATCGGCAACTTCTCTGATATTCCTCAAAGTGCCTATTTTAAAGTGCCAACCAGGCTAATTTGGGAATATGGGGTTATGGGAGGAAAAACATCACTGTTTTTACACCATCTCCGTTTCATGTGGCGGTCACCGCTCGGACGAAGGGAAGTGGTTGAAATGTGTTTGGTTATTTTCCCCGCCCATGCCGTCATGATGATGTCAGCTGAAATGGGATGTTGTTTCAGTTGTTGACTTTGAAGTTTGATCAAGCGACTGTGATCTACGTGAAGATTGTGGTGAGGGTTGAGGAGGATCTGGTGTGAGAGAGAGAGATTGTTGCAATAGTTCTGAATGAGATATAGAAACACACTGAGCCAAGATGCTCTTCTGTCAGGGCTTTTATCTTGGCATGTGTTTGAAGTGGCAGCCTGTGTCGCAGTTTCCATTACCGGCGCTCTGCACCGGAGGAGTTTGCATCAGGCCGCATGCGGGTGGAAAAGCACGTGCTCCAGTATCAGAGCACAGTCAGGATGTGGAAATAAATTCATCATCAGAGCAAAAAACGGATAAAAATTTAAACGGCATATTGTTTTGTTCCATCTGTATTCCTTACTGTCGGAGAGATTTCACAGCATACAATTTGTGACATTAAGAACTGCTGCAGAATCATTTACAAAATGTGCTGTTCTGCTTCTTGATGCCAGTGGTGAAGAAATGACACCCTTCCGCTTTAAACAGCGCTCATAAGTAATCTAATCTTTCCAGTCACCAACTCATAGAGCAAACATACACTCAAAAAATGATTTTCTGATACTGTTCGCTTTATTTAAACAATTTATTTTCATAGGTTTCTAGTTCAGATGTGATTGCTTTATATTAAACGGTGACTTAACTTGATATTTTCATTTTGAAATAACACGTTTCAATCAATTAAACAGGTCTTTCAATTCCCATCATGCTTTGCAAAGGGGCTAAATTATGTTATATGAAGCATTTTTTAGCAAGATGAGAAAATTGAGAGACTTGTTAATGTTTAATGTTATTTAAACATTTATTTAAAAGTTTCAGTTATGTTAGTGTTTTGGGGGGTTACCATTGTGGTGAAAGTGTGGAGCTTAAATGCTAACAGGCAACGGGGGATGTATGTAACGTAAGATGTAATATCAGTCTCTGTTGTCTCCAGAATGTGTCTGTGAAGTTTCAGCTCAAAATCCCCCACAGATCATTTATTATAGCTTGTCAAATTTGCCCATATTTGGGTGTGAGAAAAAAACACACCGCTTTTGTGTGTGTCCCTTTAAATGCAAATGAGCTGCTGCTCCCGCCCCCTTTCCAGAAGAGGGCGGAGCTTTAACAGCTCAACAACAACAAAGCTGGAGAATCTCACGCAGCCAAAATGAGGAAAGTATTCAGCCTTACATTGTTCAAGAAGTTACAACTTTTAGACGTTTCTGAATGGTTAGTGGATAAATTGATGTAGTTGCTGTGGAGTTGATTCAACTCATCCACTAGCATGTGTCGTCATGTTCATCTTTTGTGTTGAATTGACCCTCGTTTGGTGTAAAATGACGGCATGACAACAACACTCGACTACAACAACTCTTCCTCTTCTCTAAAGCAGCCCAACATGGCCCCGCCCCCTTTGTTGTGTGTTCTTGAGGGCGGAGTTTATGTAAATTTTAGGTTTATTGATGTCACAAACCCGGGAAGAAACTCGTTGTAGTCCCTACCAGCCATTTGCTGTAGTCCTTAAACAGAGAATTCTAAAGCAAAAATAAATGAACGAATGTCAGAAACTTCCAGTCCAGCATCTCTCAGGTTTCTAATGTGAAAACCAGAGTTGTGAGACGCACCAGACCAGAGTCCCAGCAGACGTTTCTAATATTAATCTTGGGTATGTGCAAGTGATTGTTGAAGAGAAACACCTATTCAGGCATGCATCTTCTCCAGCTTGTACGTCACTGGACTCTGGTGAACATGCTGAGCATGCTGTGTTCTGGAGCACTATTGTTCTGGTGGTAAATAATCAGAGCATGCTGTGCTGTTAAACAGTGAGACATTATGAGCTTATAATAAAGAGTTTCTGTTGACTTGTTGCCAGCGGTTGAATCACCTCGAGGTCTGCGCCGAACATCTCTGCCGTGCGATGGAGTTGCATCAGATTTGCAGCAGCCAGTACGGGTTTTAAGGGGTGACATGCTGCATAGTGATTCGTTTGTTAATGTATGAACCGAAAACAAGTTCAAAACCATTACTGTGACACTGGCGGGTCTTCTGTAACTTTTTTAAAATATTAATATGCTTGTGTGATTGTATAAAGAGAATATTTAAGGAAGTATATCAGATAGGCACTTATGCTTTATTTTATTCTTTACTTACTTTGATATATTCTATGCTTTATTTACACAATTAAAACAAACAAGCATGCAAAAAAATGGATTACAAGTATTTTTTTAAATTCTGACTTTTTTTTTTTTTTTTTTAAATGAACATTAATTTTAAAGTTCACATTTTTTCCAAGTATATTTTAAATGGTTTATAATACCACAAACATCACAGAATTCATCAAATCCATTGCTTTTGTTTACTGGTGTTGTTTCCCCTCCATAATAATGTAACTTCCTGGAGGACGGTCATTAAGGAAGTGGCTTTTGTTAAAGGACATTTTTACAAAACAAGATGAAAAGTTATATTAAGACACACTGTAGAATTGTTTTTCAAAATTTTGAGTTCATTGAAATTACAATTTTGAGTTAATATAATGAAAGCGATTAGTTTAATCAACAGAAACACAAAATATTATGTTATCTGAACCACATTAATTTCTAAGTTGATTTGATGTTGTGATAACAAGTCATGAAAATATGTTTTTACAGTGCAGGAAACAACTATATGAACCGATTACAAATTTAGACAATATCCCCCTATTTGAAACATATTGATTAGGAAAAAAAATGGAGAGAAACACCTGTAATAGTTCTTTGAAATGACAAACAAGTGCAGCACACTGAGACAGAAATTACAGAAATGAAAGTAGTGAAATTATTTCAAATTCACCCATGCATTTACTTAATTGTGCTACTGAGAGAAAGGAAAACGAATGTGATTTCCATTTTTAAAAGAATTTAGTTTCATACTTTATCTTGTGAATTAAGATATATATGATGGGCACATAAATATACACTGCACAGATCTTTGAAATAGATTATGTAAAACAAATCCAAATAATGAGTTACAAGGAAATGTGAGGTACGTTGGGGGAATTCTGAAGTGTTTGTGTGAGGACATTCCATGTATGTTGTTCATCATGTTCTCTATCTTTATGCTTTATGAGAAGTGAAGTAGGTCACAGGTCACTTGCAGAAGGTGTTGCATTAGTGCAGCTTCTGAAAGACCTTCCAAATGTGAATATCTACATGTAAGCCTCCATGTCACGTAGACTTAAGACAAAGAAACTGACATTCATCTGGTCCTAAACCAATGATAAATGAGGAATTTTCCTTGATAGTGGGCAGAAGTCATAAAAGCAGAGTAATTGTGTTCACAATGAAAGTGTGACTGAAAGAGAAAGTGTCAGCTCATCGGATAAATATGCAGCTGTACTAGTTCTACTTGCTGTACGATATTCATTAATCAGGGTGATGATGGACTAATGGTTAAAGTACATGTACAGTCAAACCAAAAATTATTGAATACGAATATGTAAATATGTGCTGAGCGTTTTCTATGGAAGCTTGTTTCTGCCATGGAATAAAAAATAAAAAGCTTTTTTTTCTTGTAATTGCGAGATATAAACTCACAATTGCAATCAATCAAATCAAAGTTTTTCAAAGATATTGCAAGTTATAAAGTCAGAATTGTGAGTTATAAAGTCGGAATTGCGAGATATAAAGTCAGAATTGCGTGTTATAAAGTCAGAATTGCAAGATATAAAGTTGGAATTGCGAGATATAAAGTCGGAATGGCGAGTTATAAAGTCATAATTGCAAGTTATAAAGTCAGAATTGTGAGTTATAAAGTCGGAATTGCGAGATATAAAGTCAGAATTCTGAGTTATAAAGTCGGAATGGCGAGTTATAAAGTCATAATTGCGAGTTATAAAGTCAGAATTGCATGTTATAAAGTCAGAATTGCGTGTTATAAAGTCATAATTGCAAGTTATAAAGTCAGAATTGCGAGTTATAAAGTCAGAATTGCGAGTTATAAAGTCGGAATTGCTTGTTATAAAGTCAGAATTGCGAGATATAAAGTCAGAATTGCAAGATATAAAGTTGGAATTGCGAGATATAAAGTCGGAATTTCGAGTTATAAAGTCAGAATTGCGAGTTATAAAGTCGGAATTGCCAGATATAAAGTCGGAATTGCGAGATATAAAGACGGAATTGCGAGATATAAAGTCAGAATTGCATGTTATAAAGTCGGAATTGCGTGTTATAAAGTCATCATTGCAAGTTATAAAGTCAGAATTGCGAGTTATAAAGTCAGAATTGTGAGTTATAAAGTCGGAATTGCAAGATATAAAGTCGGAATTGCGAGATATAAAGTCAGAATTGCGAGATGTAAAGTCGGAATTGCGTGATGTAAAGTCGGAATTGCGAGATATAAAGTCGGAATTGCGTGATATAAAGTCAGAATTGCGTGATATAAAGTCAGAATTGCGAGATATAAAGTCAGAATTGCGTAAAATAAAGTCAGAATTGCGAGATATAAAGTCAGAATTGCGAGATATAAAGTCAGAATTGCGTGATATAAAGTCAGAATTGCGAGATATAAAGTCAGAATTGTGTGATATAAAGTCAGAATTGCGTGATATAAAGTCAGAATTGCGTGATATAAAGTCAGAATTGCGAGATATAAAGTCAGAATTGTGTGATATAAAGTCAGAATTGAGAGATATAAAGTCAGAATTGCACGATAGAAAGTCAGAATTGCGTGTTATAAAGTCAGAATTGCGTGATATAAAGTCAGAATTGCGAGATATAAAGTCAGAATTGTGTGATATAAAGTCGGAATTGCGAGATATAAAGTCAGAATTGCGTGATATAAAGTCAGAATTGCATGATATAAAGTCGGAATTGCGAGATATAAAGTCAGAATTGTGAGATATAAAGTCAGAATTGCGTGATATAAAGTCAGAATTGCGAGATATAAAGTCAGAATTGCGTGATATAAAGTCAGAATTGCGAGATATAAAGTCAGAATTGTGTGATATAAAGTCGGAATTGCGAGATATAAAGTCAGAATTGCATGATATAAAGTCGGAATTGCGAGATATAAAGTCAGAATTGCGTGATATAAAGTCAGAATTGCGAGATATAAAGTCAGAATTGCGTGATATAAAGTCAGAATTGCGAGATATAAAGTCAGAATTGCGTGATATAAAGTCAGAATTGCGAGATATAAAGTCAGAATTGTGTGATATAAAGTCAGAATTGCGAGATATAAAGTCAGAATTGCATGATATAAAGTCAGAATTACGAGTTATAAAGTCAGAATTGTGACAATATCTCACAATTCTGACTATTTTATAACTCGCAGTTGCGAGAAATGTAGTGAGAATCCTTTTTTTTAATTTTTATTTCTTGGTGGAAACAAGCTTCGTAGCGAAATGACGTCACATAAGTTCATTCTTCGTTTGAAGTATATTGGGGCCTTAAGGCTGATCTACATCCTAAAATCATCTAGCGTAGAGAAATGTTTCTGATTTAATACATATTAAGCTGTTGACAGCATTTAAAGCATAAATGTCCATACCACACACAATTTTGACTCAGTTCTTGTTTTTTTTAATAGCAAAAACTCAGCTTAAAGTGACAGTCCACTCAAAAATGAATAGGCTTTTATTCACATATAAATATTTATCAGCAAACATAAACAGAAGCTCAACAGTACACACTTGATGTGCTAGATCAAACAAACATGCTTGAGCTTCTGTTTGCCAAAATGTGAATAAAAGTCTGTTAAATCTGGGCGTCAAATAAAGCGATTGTGCCTCTGCAGAAGACTTGGATTAAACTGCTCGACTATGGATTTATTTTATAATCTCTTTATGGATGTTTTGAAGAATTAGAATTTTGGGTGAACAGACTTTCAGTGAAGACTTTCAGTCTCTCAGGTTTCATTAAAAATATCTTCAGTTGTGTTCCAAAGATGAACAAAAGTCTCATGGCTTTGGAATGACGTGAAGATGAGTAATTGATGGCGAAATTTTCATTTTTGGGTGAACTATCACATAAGTTACAGAACTTACAATAAAATTAAATGGGTCTTTCAATTCACAGGTTTAAAAAGCATAAATTTGAAGCTCATATTTTTTTTTTCGGATTTCAGGATTTGGGCTGTAAGGTGTCTTAAATTGTCCTTTTAGTGTTGGAACATCAACTGTTAGTCATGCATCACAGATGTCATTCCTGTGGGAAGATTTTCCATGAAAATGTTCTTCTCTTGTATCCTTGTGCATATCATATGAAAGTGACTGTGGTTTCCCAGCTGTAAGTGTTCATGACAGGATCTGAAATATTAGGAGGAAATATTGGCCATAATACTACACTTTATTCTTAATAACTGTAGTCTCAGTTTAACATGCATAACATTTAAGTCTTGTGGCTATACTTTCAATGTGTGCATTTTAACATTTATGTTGCCCAATTTACTTCTGTTCAAAGTGCTTTAGTGTAACTGCTTTTTTGCTTATATTTAAAAGATAGGGATGAATCAAAATAATTTTGAGGTTGTTATAACATAATAGCAAAAGTTGGTTACATTTAAAATCATTTTAGACAAATGGCGTTTACTTACAAGAAAGATGACACTTTACATACAAAAAAACAATCATTCAGTTTTAAGTAAAAAACAAAAACAAACAAAAATATGGTTTAAATGCTGTGTATCTCAACGACAGCTGTGTTAAAGACAAGTCTACTAAAATAATCAAAACGCCAGCTGATTAAAAATCACTAAGCAAAAACGAAGAAGAAAAGTGAAGTTCAAGGTAAACAAAACAGATGCATTGACATTTTTTCATCTAATGCTTTTGGGGCCACTGTATGTTGATCTTTTTGATCTTTTCATTTGAATACGAAATGTCAAAAGTCCCCAAAATATCAGGCACCGCTGCATTGCAAAGCACTTTTTTTCTCTGTCTCTTTTTTCTTCTGATCTATCTTTCCTCACACGCTTACATCTGAAAAAAACAACAACCTTTAATTCATGAAGCAGCTGCACTCGCAGGTCTGCTCTGGGATTCATTTAGTTGTTTGATGGAATAAACACACCATATCTCTGACCGTATCTGCCGTTGAAAAAGTCAAACAGAAGCACTGCAGTATATTCTGCAGTTTTACTTCCTTGTGTAGAGACAGATGGGACAAATAAATACGCACACACTACATGCATCAGTGTTTGAATGTAGAATGCGATTGGGCCACAAAGAAGTGTTGCATTTACCGTAGTGCGCTCGAGCTTAACTCTGACCGGGGACTTCTCGTGGTAAAGTGTTAGTGGGAAGAGAAACTTAGCGCTGCTGGTAATCCAGACCAAGCAAATAAATACATCCAGCCCTCTACTTTATTGCCTTCCCTTTTTTTTTCTCCGTCTTTCTCTCAGCATGCAGCTGTTTCCAGGAAGGGGGGTCCGGGGCAGCAGTGACTCTTTCTGAGTGTCTCTATAGAGGGCAAGGAGGACAAACACATGAGCTGGCCACCAGAGTCATGGAAAATGTGTGTCACCCAATTCCTTCAGAAGAATAAACACCCAGCTTTGATCACCATTATTGGACTTCTTTACCCCGAAAATCTTGCTCTGCAGCCGGTTTGCAAGATGCCACCTGTAGGAGCTTCTGCTAAAAATATAACAGAAGATTAGTTTACCCCAAAAATGTATCACTTTAGATACATGTACAGTGCTTTTTTGAGCTTGAAACCAACTCATTTCATATTGCATGGCAATTAATAGTGAGCATTCATTTTCCTTTTGTTGTCTTAAAGGGATAGTTCACCCACAAAAAAGAAAATTCTGTCATTAATTACTCACCCTCATGTTGTTCCACACCTGTGTTACGCATCAAGTTGACCTTCTTCAAGAACCAGTGAGGTTCATTCTCGTGTTACGCATCAAGTTGACCTTCTTCAAGAACCAGTGAGGTTCATTCTCGTGTTACGCATCACGTTTGAGCTTCAACAAGAACCAATGAGGTTCATTCTGGTGTAACGCATCACGTTTGAGCTTCACAAGAACCAATGAGGTTCATTCTCGTGTTACGCATCACGCTTGACCTTCAACAAGAATCAGTGAGGATCATTCTGGTGTTACACATCATGTTTGACCTTCAACAAGAATCAATGAGATTCATTCTGGTGTTACGCATCATGTTTGAGCTTCACAAGAACCAATGAGATTCATTCTGGTGTTACGCATCATGTTTGAGCTTCACAAGAACCAATGAGATTCATTCTGGTGTAACGCATAACGTTTGAGCTTCACAAGAACCAATGAGATTCATTCTGGTGTTACGCATCATGTTTGAGCTTCACAAGAACCAATGAGATTCATTCTTGTGTTACGCATCACGTTTGACCTTCAACAAGAACCAATGAGGTTCATTCTCGTGTTACGCAGCACGTTTGAGCTTCAACAAGAACCAATGAGGTTCATTCTCGTGTTATGCATCACGTTTGACCTTCAACAAGAATCAATGAGGTTCATTCTGGTGTTACGCAGCACGTTTGAGCTTCAACAAGAACCAATGAAGTTCATTCTCGTGTTACGCATCACGTTTGAGCTTCACAAGAACCAATGAGGTTCATTCTCGTGTTACACAGCACGTTTGAGCTTCACAAGAACCAATGAGATTCATTCTGGTGTAACGCATCACGTTTGAGCTTCACAAGAACCAATGAGGTTCATTCTCGTGTTAGGCATCACGTTTGAGCTTCACAAGAACCAATGAGGTTCATTCTCGTGTTACGCAGCACGTTTGAGCTTCACAAGAACCAATGAGATTCATTCTGGTGTAACGCATCACGTTTGAGCTTCACAAGAACCAATGAGGTTCATTCTCGTGTTAGGCATCACGTTTGAGCTTCACAAGAACCAATGAGGTTCATTCTCGTGTTACGCATCACATTTGAGCTTCAGCAAGAACCAGTGAGGTTCATTCTCGTGTTACGCAGCACGTTTGAGCTTCACAAGAACCAATGAGATTCATTCTGGTGTAACGCATCACATTTGACCTTCAGCAAGAACCAATGAGATTCATTCTCGTGTTACGCAGCACGTTTGAGCTTCTGCAAGAACCAATGAGGTTCATTCTCGTGTTACGCATCACATTTGACCTTCAGCAAGAACCAATGAGGTTCATTCTCGTGTTACGCAGCACGTTTGAGCTTCACAAGAACCAATGAGATTCATTCTGGTGTAACGCATCACATTTGACCTTCAGCAAGAACCAATGAGATTCATTCTCGTGTTACGCAGCACGTTTGAGCTTCTGCAAGAACCAGTGAGGTTCATTCTGGTGTTACGCAGCACGTTTGAGCTTCACAAGAACCAATGAAGTTCATTCTCGTGTTACGCATCACATTTGACCTTCAGCAAGAACCAATGAGATTCATTCTCGTGTTACGCATCACATTTGACCTTCAGCAAGAACCAATGAGGTTCATTCTCGTGTTACGCATCACATTTGACCTTCAGCAAGAACCAATGAGGTTCATTCTCGTGTTACGCATCACATTTGACCTTCAGCAAGAACCAATGAGGTTCATTCTCGTGTTACGCATCACATCTGACCTTCAGCAAGAACCAATGAGGTTCATTCTTGTGTTACGCATCACATTTGACCTTCAGCAAGAACCAATGAGGTTCATTCTTGTGTTACGCATCACATTTGACCTTCAGCAAGAACCAGTGAGATTCATTCTCGTGTTACGCAGCACGTTTGAGCTTCACAAGAACCAATGAGATTCATTCTGGTGTAACGCATCACGTTTGAGTTTCACAAGAACCAATGAGGTTCATTCTCGTGTTACGCATCACATTTGACCTTCAGCAAGAACCAATGAGATTCATTCTCGTGTTACGCATCACATTTGACCTTCAGCAAGAACCAATGAGGTTCATTCTCGTGTTACGCAGCACGTTTGAGCTTCTGCAAGAACCAGTGAGGTTCATTCTCGTGTTACGCATCACATTTGACCTTCAGCAAGAACCAATGAGATTCATTCTCGTGTTACGCATCACATTTGACCTTAAGCAAGAACCAATGAGATTCATTCTCGTGTTACGCAGCACGTTTGAGCTTCACAAGAACCAATGAGGTTCATTCTCGTGTTACGCATCACATTTGACCTTCAGCAAGAACCAATGAGATTCATTCTCGTGTTACGCAGCACGTTTGAGCTTCACAAGAACCAGTGAGGTTCATTCTCGTGTTACGCATCACATTTGACCTTCAGCAAGAACCAATGAGGTTCATTCTCGTGTTACGCATCACATTTGACCTTCAGCAAGAACCAATGAGGTTCATTCTCGTGTTACGCATCACATTTGACCTTCAGCAAGAACCAATGAGGTTCATTCTTGTGTTACGCATCACATTTGACCTTCAGCAAGAACCAATGAGGTTCATTCTTGTGTTACGCAGCACGTTTGAGCTTCACAAGAACCAATGAGATTCATTCTGGTGTAACGCATCACGTTTGAGTTTCACAAGAACCAATGAGGTTCATTCTCGTGTTACGCATCACATTTGACCTTCAGCAAGAACCAATGAGATTCATTCTCGTGTTACGCATCACATTTGACCTTCAGCAAGAACCAATGAGGTTCATTCTCGTGTTACGCATCACATTTGACCTTCAGCAAGAACCAATGAGATTCATTCTCGTGTTACGCATCACATTTGACCTTCAGCAAGAACCAATGAGGTTCATTCTCGTGTTACGCATCACATTTGACCTTCAGCAAGAACCAATGAGGTTCATTCTCGTGTTACGCAGCACGTTTGAGCTTCAAAAGAACCAATGAGATTCATTCTGGTGTAACGCATCACGTTTGAGCTTCACAAGAACCAATGAGGTTCATTCTCGTGTTACGCATCACATTTGACCTTCAGCAAGAACCAATGAGGTTCATTCTCGTGTTACGCAGCACGTTTGAGCTTCAAAAGAACCAATGAGATTCATTCTGGTGTAATGCATCACGTTTGAGCTTCACAAGAACCAATGAGGTTCATTCTCGTGTTACGCATCACATTTGACCTTCAGCAAGAACCAATGAGGTTCATTCTCGTGTTACGCATCACATTTGACCTTCAGCAAGAACCAGTGAGGTTCATTCTCGTGTTACGCAGCACGTTTGAGCTTCTGCAAGAACCAGTGAGGTTCATTCTGGTGTTACGCATCACGTTTGAGCTTCTGCAAGAACCAGTGAGGTTCATTCTCGTGTTACGCAGCACGTTTGAGCTTCTGCAAGAACCAGTGAGGTTCATTCTCGTGTTACGCAGCACGTTTGAGCTTCTGCAAGAACCAGTGAGGTTCATTCTCGTGTTACGCAGCACGTTTGAGCTTCAACAAGAACCAATGAGGTTCATTCTGGTGTTACGCAGCACGTTTGAGCTTCAACAAGAACCAATGAGGTTCATTCTCGTGTTACGCATCACGTTTGAGCTTCTGCAAGAACCAGTGAGGTTCATTCTCGTGTTACGCAGCACGTTTGAGCTTCTGCAAGAACCAGTGAGGTTCATTCTCGTGTTACGCATCACGTTTGAGCTTCTGCAAGAACCAGTGAGGTTCATTCTCGTGTTACGCATCACGTTTGAGCTTCTGCAAGAACCAGTGAGGTTCATTCTCGTGTTACGCAGCACGTTTGAGCTTCTGCAAGAACCAGTGAGGTTCATTCTCGTGTTACGCAGCACGTTTGAGCTTCAACAAGAACCAATGAGGTTCATTCTCGTGTTACGCAGCACGTTTGAGCTTCTGCAAGAACCAATGAGGTTCATTCTCGTGTTACGCATCACGTTTGAGCTTCAACAAGAACCAGTGAGGTTCATTCTTGTGTTACGCGGCATGTTTGAGCTTCAGCAAGAACCAATGAGGTTCATTCTCATGTTACGCAGCACGTTTGAGCTTCACAAGAACCAATGAGGTTCATTCTCGTGTTACGCAGCACGTTTGAGCTTCTGCAAGAACCAATGAGGTTCATTCTCGTGTTACGCATCACGTTTGAGCTTCAACAAGAACCAGTGAGGTTCATTCTTGTGTTACGCAGCACGTTTGAGCTTCACAAGAACCAATGAGGTTCATTCTCGTGTTACGCAGCACGTTTGAGCTTCACAAGAACCAATGAGGTTCATTCTCGTGTTACGCAGCACGTTTGAGCTTCTGCAAGAACCAATGAGGTTCATTCTCGTGTTACGCATCACGTTTGAGCTTCAACAAGAACCAATGAGGTTCATTCTCGTGTTACGCAGCACGTTTGAGCTTCACAAGAACCAATGAGGTTCATTCTCGTGTTACGCAGCACGTTTGAGCTTCAACAAGAACCAATGAGGTTCATTCTCGTGTTACGCATCACGTTTGAGCTTCAACAAGAACCAATGAGGTTCATTCTCGTGTTACGCAGCACGTTTGAGCTTCACAAGAACCAATGAGGTTCATTCTCGTGTTACGCAGCACGTTTGAGCTTCTGCAAGAACCAATGAGGTTCATTCTCGTGTTACGCATCACGTTTGAGCTTCAACAAGAACCAGTGAGGTTCATTCTTGTGTTACGCGGCATGTTTGAGCTTCAGCAAGAACCAATGAGGTTCATTCTCGTGTTACGCAGCACGTTTGAGCTTCAACAAGAACCAATGAGGTTCATTCTCGTGTTACGCATCACGTTTGAGCTTCACAAGAACCAATGAGGTTCATTCTCGTGTTACGCAGCACGTTTGAGCTTCTGCAAGAACCAATGAGGTTCATTCTCGTGTTACGCATCACGTTTGAGCTTCAACAAGAACCAGTGAGGTTCATTCTTGTGTTACGCGGCATGTTTGAGCTTCAGCAAGAACCAATGAGGTTCATTCTCGTGTTACGCAGCACGTTTGAGCTTCAACAAGAACCAATGAGGTTCATTCTCGTGTTACGCAGCACGTTTGAGCTTCACAAGAACCAATGAGGTTCATTCTCGTGTTACGCAGCACGTTTGAGCTTCTGCAAGAACCAATGAGGTTCATTCTCGTGTTACGCATCACGTTTGAGCTTCAACAAGAACCAGTGAGGTTCATTCTTGTGTTACGCGGCATGTTTGAGCTTCAGCAAGAACCAATGAGGTTCATTCTCGTGTTACGCAGCACGTTTGAGCTTCAGCAAGAACCAATGAGGTTCATTCTCGTGTTACGCAGCACGTTTGAGCTTCAACAAGAACCAATGAGGTTCATTCTCGTGTTACACAGCACGTTTGAGCTTCAGCAAGAACCAATGAGGTTCATTCTGGTGTTACGCAGCACGTTTGAGCTTCAACAAGAACCAGTGAGGTTCATTCTTGTGTTACGCGGCATGTTTGAGCTTCAGCAAGAACCAATGAGGTTCATTCTCGTGTTACGCAGCACGTTTGAGCTTCAACAAGAACCAATGAGGTTCATTCTCGTGTTACGCAGCACGTTTGAGCTTCAACAAGAACCAATGAGGTTCATTCTGGTGTTACGCAGCACGTTTGAGCTTCAACAAGAACCAATGAGGTTCATTCTCATGTTATGCAGCACGTTTGAGCTTCTGCAAGAACCAGTGAGGTTCATTCTCGTGTTACGCAGCACGTTTGAGCTTCAGCAAGAACCAATGAGGTTCATTCTCGTGTTACGCATCACGTTTGAGCTTCAGCAAGAACCAGTGAGGTTCATTCTCGTGTTACGCAGCACGTTTGAGCTTCAGCAAGCATGTTTTCAGGAATAAAATGCTGTAAAAACTCTCTGTAAAAATGGAGATAAGACTAATAATGTAAAGTTAGGTATGTTGAAGTTGAGATTTCAAAACTCATTTTGCAAGACAGCCTTTAAAGATATGTATTGTAATTGAAATCTACAGTCCTTTAAAATAAACACTTAAAAGTGTATTTTGGATGTTTTATTTTCACTAGTCTAAACCAATTATGAAAAGCCAAATAGCCCAAAATCATGCATGAAAAAAAAAACAACTCTCTGCCTTTAGTGTCTTGCCGTAAGAATAAAGTAAATCATGCAGTTTTGCAATGACATGAGAGTGAGTAATTGTTGCCATCATTTTCATTTTTGGCCGAACGAACCCTTTAATAATACATGCTGACCAAAAACTAACTGTGTAACCTCATAAAAGTTCAGGAAGTTGTCCAAAGGCGTCCACATGTGCCATGCACTGATTTTTTTCTCTCTCTTTTTTCCCCCAGCTGTATCTTCATTGGGTAAACACCATCCTAACCCATTCCTCATCTCGGCACGTTCGCCTCCTGCCACACCTGTGTTCCGGCCCTCAGCCTCCAGGAGTTCTGTGTACTTTCCAGGGTGAGTTAGTCATCCTATAGGCCTTTTCACCCGCTTGAGCTCAACCCCTCCTGAAAAATCCCCTTCAGGAAGTAGCGTGCCCGAGGACATTTACACACAACACCATCTTCTTTACCATTTACTGCAGCAGCGCGAGCACACGCTATAATGCAGAGAAGGTTTTTAGGGTTTCTCCCTGAGAAAAAGGTGTTTAAACGTACTACTCTTGCCTTTCGCTAGTAAAGTGGGTTGTTTATTGTTGTGCTTAAGGCTGGCCCACATTTAAAGATGTTTAGCTGACATATATATTTATTTATTTTTTGCAGTCCTAGTTAATGCAACCCCAAAAATCACCACAACAGAAATGAACATTGAACAAAATCTAGATAAGATGCCTGTAAAAAAAAAAAATATAAAAAAGTGCTATAAAAATGAATTAAATTCAAGAAGAAAACATAACAGGTAACCTGAAATTGTGTTTACAGTATTGCTGCAGAAAACACATCAAAACATATTTAAAATAACAAGATTTAAAATAATATTTAAAATAACAGGATTTTTACACCAAAATGCAACCCCACAAAAACCAACACAACAAAAATGCACATTACAAAATCTAAATATGCATTAATTTATTAGTAGGAAGTCCATACATATATTAAAGTGTGATGAAAATGTGATTAAATTCATCTGAATTTTCAAAAGAATCTTAAGTGAAAATATAATAGATAACTTTAAATACTTTTAGTAGGCATTTATCCAGTAGATATGTATTAAAATACAAGCATTAAAATTAATTCGCAAATCTTAATGCACTATTTTTGCACTTGTTATTTTTTTATTTTAATTTATTTTAATTTTTTTAGCCATATTTGTTTGTTTTATCTTATTTATACATAAGGTTTGTAAAAGTGTAAAATAACATAATGGAGATATAATTAATTTTGAAGTTTTATTAAGTGTTGACAATGAGATTATGTGGTTTTTATAATCAATTAACACTGCTTTTATCATTTTTTACAAGATGGAAAAGTATGGAATTTGATTTGAGTATTTTCCAGGCCTGGAAAAGTGAACCAACCATCTCTTCCGCTTTACTAGTTAAACAAAATAAACATAATTGAACATCCGAAGGTATGTTGAAAGATACAGTACAACTTACAGAAATCTGTATCACATGCAATCGATCAATCAGTGTTTCAAGCGCAGAAAGGTTGTATAAATGTCACATTTAGCCTACCTCAGAAAAGCCGTTCAATGTTCAAAAATTCATTATTCAGCTACAAAAATGAACTTTGAGAGGAGCATTTTGTTAAATATATGCTCTATAGGCTATATTCACTGTATTTATACTAAACATGTGCTTCGATATTAAATGTATAAATCTGATTTATGACAGCCACCATTTCAATTTGTAGGCCTAAATAAAAAGAGTAGAAAATTAATTGTCATTAAAAATTTATCATAATGTTACTATAAAAACTTCCTTTTGTGTAATTTAGCCAATGTGTAAGTAGCTTACAAATCACTCCATTAATCAGAAAGTAGTCAACAGCCAGAAACAAAAATCATGTTTTCAGGAATAAAATGCTGTAAAAACCAGAGATAAGACTAAAAATGTAAAGTTTGGTATGTTGAAGTTGAGATTTTTGCCTTTAAAGATATGTATTGTAATTACAAATCAATTTTAACCCAGCTGTGGTTCCCGGTATAGTTTACAGAGATTTTTTTTCTTTGAGGAAATTTGCCATGTATTGTACCCAAATTAATCAATACTGAATCAAAGATAGTCAAATCAAAATCAAATCGCAAGCTTCTGAATAAAAATCACATTCAATTGTGAAATTTGTCAATGCTCAGAATGCTTGTTAACATACCCCTCTACAACTATTTAGTTCCTACACGTCACCTTTTTCACCTCTCTTGACTTTGCAGATATGTTTATAAAGTTATGAATTTCTAAAATACCACGCTTGTGTAGGCTACTCGTACTCGTAGGCTACTGTATAGAAATGCTTCGATACCAACAACCAATACCGACAACAGAGCAAACACTGACCAGAATGGATAAATCACAGAAGGATGTCTATAAAGTAAATTTATTGAATGAATAGACAAATTAAAGGTTTTTACAAGATGTAATATAAGTCTAAGGTGTCCCCTGAATGTGTCTGTGAAGTTTCAGCTCAAAATACCCCATAGATTTTTTTAAATTACTTTTTTAACTGCCTATTTTGGGGCATCATTAAATATGCACCGATTCAGGCTGCGGCCCCTTTAAATCTCTCGCTCCCTGCCACACGAGCTCTCAACTATATTACAGTGCATAAACAAAGTTTACACAGCTAATATAACCCTCAAATGGATCTTTACAAGATGTTCGTCATGCATACTGCATGCATGGATCGGATCATGTGAGTAAAGTATTTATTTGGATGTTTACATTTGATTACATTTGATGTCTTTTCCATGTACTGAACTCTTGTTATTCAACTATGCCAAGGTAAATTCAATTTTTGATTCTAGGGCACCGTTAAATATTTACGTCTATATAGCGAGTGGTATGGTCAGAAAGGAAAACAAACTAAATCACTATGCCACCCTGTTAAACAGGGAATATATTAGTACTTGTAGATTAATCCCCAACAAAAGTCACACAGGTACGTGGTTTTAAGAAGAGAAGGGCCGAGACGTGAATACTAAATACAAAACTTTATTTCAACAATCAAACACTAATTTAAAAATCACAGCCATCAAACATGAAGCAGAGAAAACATAGAAAAGGAGAGAGAAGAGGAAATTTGAATATGGAATTTTGAAATGGAAAATGTGTAGGAACCCTGAAACATGAATTTATCAAATAGTTAAGAGAGATTTAGTTACTTTGCTTCACGACCATGTGGTCCTTTGCAGGTGTCTGAATGATGTCACATCCTGTCACATGATATTGATCCAAAATGGTCCCTTTATATTGGTTACTCCGAATGACATCAACGAAATTCCGGACATTCTTTCTCATAACAAAGCAACGACTTCTACACATAATTTTAATATCATTTTGCACTATGTTGATATATGATGATATAAAATCATGCCAGAATAAAAAATACATACATTTATTACATTTTAAGATATTTTAATCACTAATGAACGATTAAACCGAATGACCTTTTGACATTTCAAAAAACCTTTATATGAAGGAAAATATAATTAAAACCTTTTGGATTCAATAAAAGAGATCTAGTTGCACTGCCTTACATACTTTGGATGTCATATATTTGTTTTTTATTATTATTATTAAGGCCTTTGAACAAAAAAATGCCCCGTTACGTCATTGAACTGTTGAATATTTAACTTTAAAAAAAGCTTTATGACTCTGAATAAACCATCAGAACAAACACAAAAAACTGCAGCACATGTAAATACATGGATTGAGCGGCTCACGCGCGGGTGAGTCATGAGGTGTGGCTGAGCTGGACGGAGTTATTTTAAGCAGGTATAAAGAGAGCTCAGGTGAAACTCACAGTAAGAGAGGAAGCTTCTCCCGTCAGATCTCTACGGAATATTCCGTATGTCTCCCTTACTGACAGAGAGAGAACCGTGTGCCTTTACTGACGTGCCTTCGTTCACAATGAACTCAAATCTTCCTCTTTCACTGCCTGTTATAAATAAAAACATTTCTCAGTGTTTATCATGAAATAAAGGATTATACAGTGACCCAAAAAAATATCAGGACACTTACGTCACACTAATTAGTTCTAAAAACAATCAAATATACTGTTTAAAATTAAGATGCAATGACATTAATGCAGTTATTTTGTCTTTAATCTTGAATTGAACAATGTTAAGATCAAGCACTAGTTTGAGGAATTCATATACAGAAGGTCAGTGCATGTGAATGTAGGCTGCATTATGTTAGAGCCAGTAAAGTAAAACTAGTAAAATGCCGGCAGGCGCCGTCCGAGTGTCCTGTAGCGTGAGTCATCATAATCTGTTAGCAGGTTGATTTCACAGGAGCCGCCATGTTTCAACACTTTGACATTTCGCTTCTCCTTTTAAAAAAATCGAGCAATCGTAAACTATGTTGTGCTGAGAAAGAAATGTATAAATATAATGCAACACTTGAATATAGTGTGAAGGATTAAAAAAGCTGTAGGAACTTGTAACGCTGTCATTTTACCGGTACCGGTCAAAAGTTTTTTGGATGGTATGATTTTTTAATGTTTTTAATGCTCTTCTGCTCACCAAGGCTCCATTTATTTGATCCAAAATACAGCAAAAACTGTAATATTTTTACAATTTAGACATTAAACATTAAAATGTAATGTATCATTACTCACATGATCCTTCAGAAATCATTCTAATATGATGATTTGCTGCTCAAGAAATATTTCTGATTATTATCAATGTTGAAAACAATTATTTTTCAGGATTATTTGATGAATAGAGAATTTAAAAGAACAGCATTTATCTGAAATAGAAAGCTTTTGTAACATTATACACTACAGTTCAAAAGTTTTGGGTTGGTAATATTTATTTATTTTATTTTTTTGGAAAGAAATGAATACTTTTATTCAGCAAGGATACATTAAATTGATCAAAAGTGACAGTAAAGACATTTATAATGTTGCAAAAGCATTATATTTCAGATAAATGCTGTTCTCTTGAACTTTCTATTCATCAAATTATCCTGAAATTTGTTTTACACAACTGTTTTCAACATTGAAAATAATCATAAATGTTTTTTGAGCATCAAATCATCATATTAGAATGATTTCTGAAGGATCATGTGACACTGAAGACTGGAGTAATGATGCTGAAAATTCAGCTTTGATCACTGGATATAAATTATATTTTAAAATATATTCAAATAAAAAACAGTTATTTTAAATTTTAAAAATATTTCACAATATTTCAATTTTTGCTGTATTTTAGATCAAATAAATGAAGCCTTGGTGAGCAGAAGAGACTTCTTTTAAAAACATGAAAAATGTATGTTTGTATATATTTGTTTGTTTATATATATATATATATATATATATATATATATATATATATATATATATATATATATATATATATATATAGGGTTACAGGTATCTACAGACACATTTTGATCATGAAATAAAACACAGTACAAGACAAAACACAAAATGACTGTCTATTCATTTTGAGACCTTTCTGTAACACTCTTTCAATTCTGGGACTTTCACTGTCTTCCAGTGTCTCAAAATAATCTTGCCGTTGTAATACATACCATAATAACAGAAAATACCCGCTTTGAAACGTTAGGTATGTGAGACTTGTCCCCTAATAGACACAGTTTAGGGGTTAAAGATATTATATATTTATATATATAATTTTTTGATAAATATGGGTAGAGCCTGACACCAGCAATGTCATGATTTTGAAAAACAAATACCCTGACATGGTCATTTAATCACATAAAGGCACAGACAAAATAAAAAAGACAAAAACAAATACACAGTCTTTTTTTTCATGTAATTCTGAAGAAAGACTTGATTTTTATTTTATTATTTTAAAAATCCCGAACAAGTAAATACGGGTAAAGCTTGTTGCTCTCAACACTAAAGTCACAGCTTCGGGAACTGGTAACATAAAAATTGCACTGGATGTTACGATCACTGATTCAGTGATACTGTACTGATAAAGCTGAAGTGAGAGTGCAGCTGTTCCAGTCTGGTGCAGATCTGAGATTGTTGTTCACGACCCGTCGGTTCTTAGGAAAACAATGGATGGAGGCTGCACCTTTAGACTCATCGCAACCAGTCTGGAACAAAACAGAAACTGAACATCACGCACTATTTTTCCAAACCAGCATCAGTAACCCTTCCCTTACTCGACTGCCTGCATCGCATATCTCCCAATCGTCACGATCCAACCGTTCACTGCAACACGGGCTTCCTCCTACAGGCCTTTGGATCTCAACACAATCTCTGGGCCTGTGGAAGGATGACGAGGCACAACAAAAGTACAGCAAAACATCATCTGGCGCAATCAGATATGAGCACTAACAATGATTAGACAGTGAAATCAAGATTAAAATGAAGTAACAGGGTCGAGATGGCGATACATAAGCCAGAAGAATGATCATTTATTATAAAGACCAACTTAACCAATATATTTCCTATATTCACAAGCCGATATATTTATATATCACTGATTCTTGAGATGAGGGACAAAACATATCCTACACACACATTAAAAATAAATAAATATTTTTATATAATTTTGTTAGTATTATTTAAATGCATGCTCTATACTTGTAATTTAGCCTGTCCTCAGCATGAGGTCACAATGTAAAATTGCAACAAATTCAAAAATATTTATGTAAATTGAAAGAGAGATCTGTAAGATATGAAACAATACAAAAAGTAAGTCTTGAATTATATTTTCCATAAAAAATGCAAAGTTGTGGTCAAGGTGGGAAAATATTCAGTTTTGTCAACTCTGCCAGACGTCAACTCCTCTGATGGTTGACAAGTGCTCTCATGAAGTCTATATAATGTGATTTAATATGTTTTTTGCATATGGGGAATTCTTCTGATGTTGTTTCATGATTCTATTTACATATACTGTATTTTTGGTATTGTCAACTCCGTCAGTATTTGTCAACTCCGTCAGTATGTGTCAACTCCGTTAGTATGTGTCAACTCCGTCAGTATTTGTCAACTCCGTTAGTATGTGTCAACTCCGTTAGTATTTGTCAACTCCGTCAGTATGTCAACTGTCAGTATTTGTCAACACCGTCAGTATGTCAACTGTCAGTATTTGTCAACACCGTCAGTATTTGTCAACTCCATCAGTATTTGTCAACACCGTCAGTATGTGTCAACTCCGTTAGTATTTGTCAACTCCGTCAGTATGTCAACTGTCAGTATTTGTCAACACCGTCAGTATTTGTCAACTCCATCAGTATTTGTCAACACCGTCAGTATGTGTCAACTCTGTCAGTATTTGTCAACTCCGTTAGTATTTGTCAACTCCGTCAGTATGTCAACTGTCAGTATTTGTCAACACCGTCAGTATTTGTCAACTCCATCAGTATTTGTCAACACCGTCAGTATGTGTCAACTCTGTCAGTATTTGTCAACTCCGTCAGTATTTGTCAACACCGTCAGTATGTTTCAACACCGTCAGTATTTGTCAACTCCGTCAGTATTTGTCAACTCCCTCAGTATGTGTCAACTCCCTCAGTATTTGTCAACTCCATCAGTATTTGTCAACACCGTCAGTATGTGTCAACTCTGTCAGTATTTGTCAACTCCGTCAGTATTTGTCAACACCGTCAGTATGTTTCAACACCGTCAGTATTTGTCAACTCCGTCAGTATTTGTCAACTCCCTCAGTATGTGTCAACTCCCTCAGTATGTGTCAACTCTGTCAGTATTTGTCAACTCCGTCAGTATTTGTCAACACCGTCAGTATGTTTCAACACCGTCAGTATTTGTCAACACCGTCAGTATGTGTCAACTCCGTCAGTATGTGTCAACTCCGTCAGTATGTGTCAACTCTGTCAGTATGTGTCAACACCGTCAGTATGTGTCAACTCTGTCAGTATGTGTCAACACCGTCAGTATGTGTCAACTCCGTCAGTATGTGTCAACTCCGTCAGTATTTGTCAACACCGTCAGTATGTTTCAACACCGTCAGTATTTGTCAACTCCGTCAGTATTTGTCAACTCCCTCAGTATTTGTCAACTCCCTCAGTGTGTCAACTCTGTCAGTATGTGTCAACACCGTCAGTATGTGTCAACTCTGTCAGTATGTGTCAACACCGTCAGTATGTGTCAACTCCGTCAGTATGTGTCAACACCGTCAGTATGTGTCAACTCTGTCAGTATGTGTCAACTCTGTCAGTATGTGTCAACACCGTCAGTATGTGTCAACTCCGTCAGTATGTGTCAACACCGTCAGTATGTGTCAACTCCGTCAGTATGTGTCAACACCGTCAGTATGTGTCAACACCGTCAGTATGTGTCAACTCCGTCAGTATGTGTCAACACCGTCAGTATGTGTCAACTCCGTCAGTATGTGTCAACACCGTCAGTATGTGTCAACTCTGTCAGTATGTGTCAACACCGTCAGTATGTGTCAACTCCGTCAGTATTTGTCAACTCCGTCAGTATGTCAACTGTCAGTATTTGTCAACTCCCTCAGTATTTGTCAACACCGTCAGTATGTGTCAACTCTGTCAGTATTTGTCAACTCCGTCAGTATTTGTCAACACCATCAGTATGTTTCAACACCGTCAGTGTTTGTCAACTCCGTCAGTATTTGTCAACACCGTCAGTATGTGTCAACTCTGTCAGTGTGTGTCAACTCCATCAGTATTTGTCAACTCTGTCAGCATTTGTCAACACCGTCAGTATGTTTCAACTCCGTCAGTATTTGTCAACTCCGTCAGTATTTGTCAACACCGTCAGTATGTTTCAACACCGTCAGTATTTGTCAACTCCGTCAGTATTTGTCAACACCGTCAGTATGTTTCAACACCGTCAGTATTTGTCAACTCCGTCAGTATTTGTCAACACCGTCAGTATGTGTCAACTCTGTCAGTGTGTGTCAACTCCATCAGTATTTGTCAACTCTGTCAGCATTTGTCAACACCGTCAGTATGTTTCAACTCCGTCAGTATTTGTCAAAACCGTCAGTATGTTTCAACACCGTCAGTATGTGTCAACACCGTCAGTATTTGTCAACACCGTCAGTATGTTTCAACACCGTCAGTATGTGTCAACACCGTCAGTATTTGTCAACTCTGTCAGTATTTGTCAACACCGTCAGTATGTTTCAACACCGTCAGTATGTTTCAACTCCGTCAGTATTTGTCAAAACCGTCAGTATGTTTCAACTCCGTCAGTATTTGTCAAAACCGTCAGTATTTGTCAACACCGTCAGTATGTTTCAACACCATCAGTATGTGTCAACACCGTCAGTATGTTTCAACTCCGTCAGTATTTGTCAACACCATCAGTATGTTTCAACACCATCAGTATGTGTCAACACCGTCAGTATGTTTCAACTCCGTCAGTATTTGTCAACTCTGTCAGTATTTGTCAACACCGTCAGTATGTTTCAACTCCGTCAGTATTTGTCAAAACCGTCAGTATGTTAACACCGTCAGTATTTGTCAACTCTGTCAGCATTTGTCAACACCGTCAGTATGTTTCAACTCCGTCAGTATTTGTCAACTCCGTCAGTATTTGTCAACTCCGTCAGTATTTGTCAACACCGTCAGTATGTTTCAACACCGTCAGTATTTGTCAACTCCGTCAGTATTTGTCAACACCGTCAGTATGTTTCAACACCGTCAGTATTTGTCAACTCCGTCAGTATTTGTCAACACCGTCAGTATGTGTCAACTCTGTCAGTGTGTGTCAACTCCATCAGTATTTGTCAACTCTGTCAGCATTTGTCAACACCGTCAGTATGTTTCAACTCCGTCAGTATTTGTCAAAACCGTCAGTATGTTTCAACACCGTCAGTATGTGTCAACACCGTCAGTATTTGTCAACACCGTCAGTATGTTTCAACACCGTCAGTATGTGTCAACACCGTCAGTATTTGTCAACTCTGTCAGTATTTGTCAACACCGTCAGTATGTTTCAACACCGTCAGTATGTTTCAACTCCGTCAGTATTTGTCAAAACCGTCAGTATGTTTCAACTCCGTCAGTATTTGTCAAAACCGTCAGTATTTGTCAACACCGTCAGTATGTTTCAACACCATCAGTATGTGTCAACACCGTCAGTATGTTTCAACTCCGTCAGTATTTGTCAACACCATCAGTATGTTTCAACACCATCAGTATGTGTCAACACCGTCAGTATGTTTCAACTCCGTCAGTATTTGTCAACTCTGTCAGTATTTGTCAACACCGTCAGTATGTTTCAACTCCGTCAGTATTTGTCAAAACCGTCAGTATGTTAACACCGTCAGTATGTGTCAACACCGTCAGTATTTGTCAACTCTGTCAGCATTTGTCAACACCGTCAGTATGTTTCAACTCCGCCAGTATTTGTCAACACCGTCAGTATGTTTCAACTCCGTCAGTATTTGTCAACTCTGTCAGTATTTGTCAATTCCGTCAGTATTTGTCAACTCTGTCAGTATTTGTAAACTCTGTCAGCATTTGTCAACACCGTCAGTATGTTTCAACACCGTCAGTATGTGTCAACACGTCAGTATTTGTCAACTCTGTCAGTATTTGTCAACACCGTCAGTATGTTTCAACACTGTCAGTATGTTTCAACTCCGTCAGTATTTGTCAAAACCGTCAGTATGTTTCAACTCCGTCAGTATTTGTCAAAACCGTCAGTATTTGTCAACTCTGTCAGCATTTGTCAACACCGTCAGTATGTTTCAACACCATCAGTATGTGTCAACACCGTCAGTATTTGTCAACTCTGTCAGCATTTGTCAACACCGTCAGTATGTTTCAACTCCGTCAGTATTTGTCAACTCTGTCAGTATTTGTAAACTCTGTCAGCATTTGTCAACACCGTCAGTATGTTTCAACTCCGTCAGTGTTTGTCAAAACCGTCAGTATGTTTCAACACCGTCAGTATGTGTCAACACCGTCAGTATGTGTCAACACCGTCAGTATTTGTCAACACTGTCAGTATTTGTCAACACTGTCAGTATGTTTCAACACCGTCAGTATGTTTCAACTCCGTCAGTATGTTTCAACTCCGTCAGTATTTGTCAAAACCGTCAGTATTTGTCAACTCTGTCAGCATTTGTCAACACCGTCAGTATTTGTCAACACCGTCAGTATTTGTCAACTCTGTCAGCATTTGTCAACACCGTCAGTATGTTTCAACTCCGTCAGTATTTGTCAACACCATCAGTATGTGTCAACACCGTCAGCATTTGTCAACACCGTCAGTATGTTTCAACACCGTCAGTATGTTTCAAATCCGTCAGTATTTGTCAAAACCGTCAGTATGTTTCAACTCCGTCAGTATGTTTCAACTCCGTCAGTATTTGTCAAAACCGTCAGTATTTGTCAACTCTGTCAGCATTTGTCAACACCGTCAGTATGTTTCAACACCATCAGTATGTTTCAACTCCGTCAGTATTTGTCAACTCTGTCAGTATGTTTCAACTCCGTCAGTATTTGTCAAAACCATCAGTATGTTTCAACACCGTCAGTATGTGTCAACTCCGTCAGTATTTGTCAAAACCATCAGTATGTTTCAACACCGTCAGTATTTGTCAACACCGTCAGTATGTTTCAACTCCGTCAGTATGTGTCAACTCTGTCAGCATTTGTCAACACCGTCAGTATGTTTCAACACCATCAGTATGTGTCAACACTGTCAGCATTTGTCAACTCTGTCAGTATTTGTCAACAATGTTAGCTCCTTTACTGAACACCATTATTACATAATTGAAGACTTTACACTGATGTTGGATGGATATGGATCAAATTAAAATATCATGCTTTCATGCGTCTGATGGAGTGGACACATATTAAATTCCTAAGTGAATAAATGTACATTTTCAGAAAAACCTGTTCCCTTATGTGATTCATTAACTGAGAACTTTGTCCACAAATATATCAGTTTCAAAATAATGTATTATAAAATAATAAAAACTAACTTCTAAAACATGTTTTGTCCTTTATCTCAAGAATAAGTTATATATATATTCCCTTTTACAACTTAATTTCACCATAAACAAAAGCTAAATTAGCTATAAGTAGAATTTTCGCTTAAGATAAAACTATTTTTGTTAGTCAACGTATAATTTAGTTCACTTTCTATAAATGAAGACAACTTCAAAATGTTAATTGTGAAGTCTTTTAAAAATATTCATCTTATCTTCTGTAATGTACAGTACTATCAAAAAAAATCATTGGAAAAATTAGTAATTTCTGCAGCCAGTAAAAACTTTGTTTTTATTTCAGCTAGTTGCAAAGGAAACTTTTTCATTTTAGTTTAGTTTAACTTGTACTAAAATAACAAACTAAAACTGAAATAAACATTAAAAACTATATAGACATATACTACTAAAGTTACAAAAACATACAACATATTTACTAAAACTCTATCTAATATTCAGTTGAATTTAATCAAAATATTAACAACTACAGCATCTCAATGATAATAACACTGGTGTCTAGCTAAATTTTCTTTTATTTAAATTTTTTTCTATGGGGAGGATTATTTGCTTTTAGACAAACTGAACAAAACAGGTTTAACTCTGACTTTTGATTAGACCAACATAAAAATGCATTTTTTTTTTCAGCCAATCAAATTTCTTTGATAGTGAAATCAGCAGGCTTTAGACTTTTTGTTTGACACAAATGTTGTTCTAGGACCAACAAAAAGATGTTGATCCAAGAACACGTCCTGCTTGGAAGAAATCTCGCTGTGATCGCTGTTGTACGTAAATGGCTGACTCATGATGAGGATGAGGAACTTAACCTAAAATGAAAACGAGTCAATATTTATGAAATTAAGTGCAGAATGTGGTTTAAATGTGAATCATTTTGTCTTGGGAGGATTCCAAGAAAAAACGAAGCGTTAAAATCTTGGCACAGTTTGAGATATCTCTCCTGAAACACAGTGAGAGACTGAACCAATTGCTTTCATTTTTATTATTTGAGATATTAGCATGGCCTCTTTTGTAATTTTGCTTTCATGTGCCTTGAAATTTGATTTGATTGAATTTTCTTCTGAAACTAGAGGAGATATGTGTGATGGGACTTTTTTTGCATGAGAAAAAAAGGGCAAAAGGGCATTTCACTCTCTATTTAATGCCCTATTGAGACGTAAAAGAGATCTCATTTGAGATGTTTCTGTCCTGTCAGACAGCTGGGTGAAGTTAATCATGTCTGATTTTTCATTGAGACTTTGATGTCTTGGCAAATCTGAGCACAGTTGGAGACACTGAGATCTCTCCGAAAACACATAGAAGACGTTTTCTTGGGAAAGAATCAGAACTGGATGTTCTTGGTTTAATCTCATTGCTATCCAGGAGAAACAACTGAGATGTTAGTGTCTCTCTGGGTTAAAAATGAGACTTCAGTCTTCAGTGTTGACCTTTTGATTGAGAGAAGTGTCCATTTGCCCTGGAGAAACACTTAGAGATCTCATTAGTAATACTACTTTCACATGGCCTGGAATTTGACTCATCTTGAACGTCTTTTCATATTGGCGTGTCGACTTTTTGATTGAGATCTCTTTTGAAACTAGAGGAGGTGTGAGATTACAGACAAAGGAGGCAAAAGTGTCCTATTTAAAGTCTTTATTCAACACATTAAAGAGCTCTTGTTTGTGATTTTTCTGTCCTGTATTGCAGCAGGCTGATGTTGTGGTGGAATTTAAAAAGTGCTCGATATCAATAGAGTGTGAATCATTTCAGCTTTCATCTTCAATTGAATGAGAAATGTTATGAGTACATTTAGAAATTTATGACTTTTCATTGAGACTTTGATGAAAGTGTTGGCAAATCTGAGCACATCTTCTCTATCGCTAACTAAAACTAAAACTGTTTGGTGTACATTGTCAGCTTGATTTAAGTTTAAATAGCATTTTTTCTTAAAGGATTAGTTCACTTCAGAATTAAAATTTCCTGACAATTTACTCAAGGGTTTTATCTAGAGAAACAATCAGTCATTTTCAAAAAAAAAAAAAAAAAAAAAAAAATAAGTTGGAGGAGAAAATTAGATTTTTTCAGCGTACGTCACGCGTGACCTTTCCAGCATGATTACGTAATGCGTGACACACCACAACGTTGTGCAAGATGAGCATTTGTGGTTAAAAAGTATATAAATGTTTATTTTTTTTTAGATAATGTCTGATGGTTTCTCTAGATTAGACTCTTATTCCTCGTCTGGGATCATGTAGAGCTCTTTGAAGCTGCACTGAAACTGACATTTGGACCTTTGACATTGGATTTTTCTCCTATATGGAGAAAAATCCTGGAATGATTTCCTCAAAAACCTTCATTTCTTTTCAACTGAAGAAAGAAAGACATGAACATCTTATGTTATCAGGAAATTATCAGGAAATTTGAATTCTGAAGTGAACTAATCCTTTAAATTACTTAAACCAATAGCATAGAGGAGACACATGTGAGATTACTGGGCCTTTTTTCCTCACAAAAGGGGCAAAATTAGCTCTCCATTTAATGCCTAGGAGAAACACAAGTGATTTTTCTGTCGTGTGACGCAGCAGGATAAAGTTAAACGTGCTCGATATGACGAGTGCGCCAAAGGCGACAGGTTTTATCCGCGTCGGGTTTAATCTCAGCGAAGCAGCACCTGATTCCAAGGCTTTGTTTACACAGCTCTGGACAAAGAACGGCGGGCTGGGAGAGTTATGGTGAAGCGACATGTCAGGGCGTGTCCCTCGTCTGCGCAACACTAAGGAGCCTTTGGCCCGCGGCACAATCAGGGCCCAGACAAGAAACTCCTCTCTCTGTCACTGCGTTTGTGTCATAACTACGTGAGAATAAACAAACGGCAGACTGCCGTCTCATGATAATGACCACAACGCCGACTAATAAAAGCCCAGATCTGCACTGGGGTAATTGGGGGCGATTATAACCTTATGTGCGAATGCTGATATCAGTTAGTCAGGTACTGTACAGTCCGATGTACAAACGGTTTCATTAAGTAGAAACGCAAACAAACTGTCCCTCATGCAACCATGAAACACAAACAGAGTTTAGCACCAGCAGGGAGCGTGTAAATACCCCTCCATGACTTAACGTTTTCATTATGACAATGCTTTCAAACGGCTTTCCTTTATGTAAACTGGAACATTTCCATTAGAAGGATGAAGTAGAGCTGTGACAGAAATTTTGCTCACAGAATTGATTCTCTAAATAAGCTGATTAGTATCGGCTGTTGCATATATACAAATTAATACTAAAACTATAGATTTAGCTCATTAAATGTTTTCTTTTTCATCAAATGAGCTGAAAAATAAAATTAATATACTAAGATATAAAATAATAAAAATACCCTGCATTAGGGTCATTGATGAATAAGGTTTTTAAAAACATTATGGAGATATAATTAATTTTGAAGTTTTATTAAGTGTTAACAATGAGATTATGTGGTTTTTATAATCAATTAACACTGATTTTGACATTTATTACAAAATTTGTCAGCAAAAAAGTCATTTAGTTTAAACAAAAATTCGTTTTTACTGAATGAAGATATTTTCAATCAATGCTAACAGGCTGATATCTAACAAAAGAACAATCAAACATTTTATATTTAGTACAAGTTTTTAAAATATTACAACATTTTCCATGTTTTATAGCGGTTGATGTTTCGGGACATGCGTATGATCAAGAGAAAACATGAATTTATCAAATAGTTAAGAGAGATTTAGTTACTTTGCTTCACGACCATGTGGTCCTTTGCAGGTGTCTGAATGATGTCACATCCTGTCACATGATATTGATCCAAAATGGTCCCTTTATATTGGTTACTCCGAATGACATCAATGAAATTCATTTTTCCGGACATTTTTTCTCATAACAAAGCAACGACTTCTACACATAATTTTAATATCATTTTGCACTATGTTGATATATGATGATATAAAATCATGCCAGAATAAAAAAAAAAATTACATTACATTTTAAGATATTTTAATCACAAATGAACGGTTAAACTGAATGACTTTTTGACACTTCAAAATCTTTAAAATAACTTTATATGAAGCAAAATATAATTAAAACCTTTTGGATTCAATAAAAGAGATCTAGTTGTACTGCCTTACACACTTTGGATGTCATATCTCTGTTTTTTATTATTATTATTAAGGCCTTTGGACAAAAAAAAAAAAACCCTCATTGACCCAGTTGTACTTTTGGTATACTAAACTGGTAAAGTCTGCTAAATTGGAACAATTAATTTTGCACTTTAACTGTGCAGAAATATATACTTAAGTATATTTGTGCTAAGGTGCAAGTATTCTTTATGTACACTTTAAATATCTTGCATTTAAAGACTAATATTATTCAAAGTTCATGCAATCCTTATCAATATAAGACTTTAAAACACATTATAGGCTTAATATTAAGAAATGTGCATTTTGCACAAGTATTACTTAATTATTTTTTATATCTGAAGCGATATGTCAGTAATATATTTGAACTATACTTAGTATGAAATAAACGTATTTTAAATATATTACTTTTTTACTAGGGTTACAGCAAGAAAAGCTTGTTTTCGCCACAGAATAAAAACATTTAAACGATAATTAAGACTTCTTTTCTCAGAATTGTGATATAAACTTGCAATTGTGAGAGAAAGAGTCAGAATTAACTCTTTTATTTTTCATTCAGTGATGGAAACAAGCCTATTAGACTGTTCAAATGTTTGGGGTCCTTTAAGAAATTAATACTTTTAATCAGCAAGGATGGGTTAAATTGATCAAAAGTGACAGTAAAGACATTTATAATGTTACAAAAAATCAGAAATGTTTTTTGAGCAGCAAATCATCATATTAGGATGATTTCTGAAGGATCATGTGACACTGAAGACTGGAGTAATGATGCTGAAAATTCAGCTTTGATCACTGGAAATAAATTACATTTTACTATATATTCACATAGAAAACAGTTATTTTAAACTGTAATAATATTTCAGAATTTTTACTGTATTTTTAATCAAATAAAAGCAGCCTTGGTGAGCAGAAGAGCCTCTTTTAAAAAAAATCTAACCCCAAAGTTTTGAACGGTGTTATATCTCACATGTTAATAAACAAAATAACTTTTGTCCCCATACTTTAAATATCAATGGCAATTTTTCACTCTCAGTGGCATTTCTGCATCCAGCCCTGGTTAATTTCCACCCCTGAAGGCAGTAAGGTGGTTAAACACGGGCATGTGATGGTGTGACAGCTGTAGGCGCCGACGCTTGACTTACAGCCCCAGTCGAGCAGGATGGTGTCCGGACAGCCGTGAGTCACCGCAGCCTTTGTGAAGTGACTCCCGGTGGCCTGTAAACAGATATCCATCATATCTGTATCACACATGCTCTGGCTCCAACACGTCTGTCAAGCTCTTTTATGCCTCTCGTCTTCGGCTGACCTTGACTTCTCGCCTCTCGCTAGATTAGATAATGGTTATGACACTGGATTGTGTTTGTCTTACGTTTACGTGATGGTGCTAAAATGTGCATAAGGAACAAGTTTCGGTAAAAAAGATTTACAGTAGCATGTGAAAAAGGAAAACTGGGAAGAGTTAGTAGGCAACAATGTGTAATGAGACGACTTCCTGTATTTTTTTGCTGACTCACAACAGAGGGTGTGGCCTGGAAAACACGAGTGAGCAGAAATCTCCTGTAAATCAAGAGCTTATGATCCATCTGCTTTCTGTTTCACTTCATGATATATATATATATATATATATAACAAGCCTATCTGACAGAGTGCCTAAAAAAACCCAAAAGTACTTGAAACTTGAAAAATGCACTTTTGTAGTAAATTTCATTAATAATTATTAATAATAATTACTTTTTTTATTACAATTTTTATTGTTATATCTATTTTTTAATTCATTTTTAAAATTTTCACTGTTATTTTGATTTTTACTGACTGTTGTAAGTAAAACAACAATAAAAAATTGAGAAAGAAATAATAATTTGCATGAATTTTATTAGTCTAAAAATATTTAAATGTTTTGTTTATTGATTTAAATATCTTTTTTTATATACTCAGTGACATTTAAACAAAAATATGTATGTGAAAGATATAAAAAAAAAATTATAATGTGATACTGACAGTATTTAAAGGGCCACATATGACAAAAACAGAAATTCATTACGCTCACTATATCATTAATGTTCACTCAAATTGTCATTCTGATAATATAATTTGTAATGAAAAAGTATTTAATTTAAAAATGCACTTATAACTCTACAAAAACATTGAAATGTTTGTTTAGTGATCAAACGTTCTTCTTCAGACAGTGGCATGTATATGCAAAAATGTTTATGCAAAAGATGTTAAAACAAAATACAACTTTTGACAGTATTTTCAGGGGGTTTTCATCAGTATTTTCCCATACAGGTCTAATTTTGCCTGCTGTGAAAGATGTTTCACCCATACCTCTAAAATAGAGCTAGTTCCTGATTTTATTTCAAGTTTCATTGTGTTGCAAATTACTGACCGGTGACTTCAGATAATACACCTGTTATAGAAACATGCAACTTCTTATTAGTTGAATACTGCACTGTATATCTAATGCACTGCTT